>NC_088238.1:45092423-45307929 GCF_036934945.1 Oncorhynchus masou masou
TATGTAAATGTCATATTTCCATTCCAGGTGATGCTGGTTGAGAGAATGCCAAGAGTGTGCAAAGCTGTCATCAGGGCAAAAGGTGGCTACTTTGAGGATTCTCCAATATAAAATACATTGATTTGTTTAACACTTTTTTGGTTACTACATGATTCCATATGTGTTATTTTGTAGTTTTGATGTCAACACTATTATTCTACAATGTAGAAAACATTAAAAATAAAGAAATATTCTGGAATGAGTAGGTGTGTCCAAACGTTTGACTGGTGCTGCATATATCTATCATGGCAGCCTACAATTCTGGTAGTGGGTAATGTTCAATCTAATGATAGATATCTATCTTATACTTGTTTACAGTATAAATGCATGTGTCTTTAATGGTAAGTCAAATATTAAAAGAAGTGTGCCTGTCTAGCCATTCTCAAAGATGTAAATACACTGAATACTGTATATCACAGACCCTCAGGATTTTGAATCATATGCAAACCAAACACATGTAAAAAGCCACTCTCCATAATTGTGTTTGTAATCTGGAGGTAGGGATCACAAACCTGGATACAGCCAGGCAGAGTTGACCATTTCAGGTGAGTGTATTTTTTTGAAAGTATCAGAATTAAAGAAAATGGGACTTGAATATTACCCACTACTATAATTATATGATGCCATGATTTGTGGTTGATGGGGAGATTTATACAATTTAACATCAGGTCAATGGTGAATATCATGATAATGCACAGTATAGCTTATGGTTTATAAAGATATAGTTCCAAACACTGAGGTTTTGCCATTTAAAGAGTGTACAGAGTAGCCCATTGGCTGCAAAGTGATGACTGAAAGATTGAAGTGTTTGTAAGATGTGAATGAGAAATATTATTCAATAGGGGCCCAATTCTGATTTAGGAAATTACACCTTTCTTACGCACGCCTTTCCTACACAATTGCGGGTAGTTCGTATTCAGACTTACCTTACCTTAATCGCTGCCAAAGGTGCTTCAACAAATTACTGAGTAAAAGGTCTGAATACTTATGTGAATGTGATATTTATATTTTTTCCTTCTAAAAACCTGTTTTTGCTTTGTCATTATGGGCTATTGTGTGTAGATTCATGAGGGGAAAAAATACATTTTAGTATAAGGTTGCAACTTAACAAAATATGGAAAAAGTCAAGGGGTCTGAATACTTTCCGAAGGCACTGTATCAACTGAAGGGAACTAACAGTAAATTGGCAGTTGAATATGTGCTGTTATTAGGCCTATTGACGGTTGATACTACTAGTGGCTAATATTTAACATGACAGAAATAGGAAACAGAGAAAGTTGGAATAGCCTATCTAACACTCGAGAGTGCCCACCCCTGCAAGTTAAAAGGCCATACAATTTATATTCTGCATAATGGTACAGCATTTCATAAACATTACTGTGGGAAAGTTGATATGTTGACATGCTTCAGTTTGCGTCCATATTACATATTACATTTGTCTCTAGCTATGAGGTAAAATATATCTAAAACAAAATGTAATTTATATTACAATTCCCTTATCCAAACAATTTGCTCATTTACCTAGCTCTTATCAACTACAGTGCATTGAGAATGGTGTTATTTCCATCTGAAACAATAAAGTAGATGCTTTTCCTACTTTGAACCGGTTGGTTCGGGAAGAACCTATTCATGGTTTCCTCATGCATAAAGGTGGTGGAATTATTAGGGAATTAAGTCAAGGTCAGACACAACTCCTTCATTTATTCGATCTCCCCCAAAACAAATAGCAGGTGAATAGCACGCTATTCTCATGCTTAAGTTTGATGTCAAAATATGCACAGAGAGAAAAGTGCATAAAAAAGGAATTACGTTCCATTTATGCACGCTTAAAACTCGGGTCGGAATCAGCACCCCTTAACAATAGAAGGAATTGCAGAGCCGTTAAAAAGCAAGTTGCAGCCAAGTAAAACGTATTTCATTTTTGACACAAGTTGGCATTGAGTTGCAGATAGAACCAAAAGTTAGGAAAAAGTAACAGTCCATTGTTGTTGCTTGTTGTTCATGTACTTCCTCCTCAGTCGAGCGGCTGGCCAGTCACCATGGCAACAAACGTGATCATCAACAACAACCAACAGTCACAGCCTCCTCAGCCCTAGACACCAGCTCTAATAGCCACCCACTCTAACCAGTGGAGCACTGGCATCTGTGGCTGCTTTGACGACTTACAAGTCTGTGAGTCTGTCGGTCAGAGTTCAGTTTACATCTGTATTTCAGAATGTCTTATTAAAACATGGCATATTTTGAGACATCAACCTCTTGATACAACCACTCTTTATATTCCATGCATACAAAATAACTTCATAAAAACACAGCGCTACACGCTACTAATCACGGTGAGTTAGATACGTCTCCTATCAGTGCTAGCAGATCTTTCCTCTGCCCTGCACTCTCTCACCCCATCCTCAGGCTGTTTTGCCTACTAGTGCTTCCCATGTTTTGCCTACACCACCACCTCAAAGTTCGGAGAGTGTTTCTGTCTCCCCTTGCTGGACATCTTAATGGGATTTACCCAGCTGGTAGGGGTGTCTTCCCGGACCCCTCGTGTCCATGTCCATGAAGGTGGCGGTGTGCAACCGCTATGCCATTCATGTAGGTTAACAAATTGAGAGCTGTACTATTAGTCTGAACACCTGAATGAAGATACTAAAGGGAGACTATCAGACTAAGCTTATGGACTTTGTGTAAGCGTGAGGCAGTGCATTCTCCACAGCACATGAGGGCTTATGTGGGAAAGTTATTCAACTTATTTAGCACTTTTCAAAGAATCTCAAAGCGCTCCAAAGCACAAAAAAAGACAAGTAATTTAAAAAACAACAACATCTGAGATGGACAGTCATTAAGTTCATGGCTTGAGTGGTCATCTGAGGTAGGTGGTCAAGCGAAAGTCCGGAGGTAGCCAGAAAGCACTCGCTGTCTATGGCTTTTCCACAATAGAACTCAGTCACATGAAGTTTGAGCTTAGTTTTAGCAGTCAATGTAATCATACAGTATTCCAGGTTTGGTACCCTTTGCCTATACCTTATTGCAACTGTTTGTGACTAGATACACTATAGAGTACTAAACATGACGCCTACAAGATCAAACGATAATGACTGTTTGAGATTATAGTATTTAAGTCATATGTCACGTCTCTCTAAAGGGTGACATGATGGCGGACTGTGTGTACTCCACCTTTCGCAACATCTGCTGTCGTTGGATAAGGCCAGCAGAGCAAGTTAGAGCGGGAGGCTGTAGCCCTCTGATACGACTGTGGTAACAGTCACAGTGACTCATGTGCTGTGATTTTAATCATCGTTAAAGCTCACGTTTATTTTCCTTCTGCTGTGTCCTCCCTCCCTCCCTCTCCGTCCCTTCCTCCCTCATTTTACATTTTAGTCAGATTTACAATTAGTGCATTCATCTTAACATAGGTGAGACAACCACCTATCACAGTCGTAGCAAGTACATTTTCAGTCAATAAAGTACTATAGTTATCCTCAAAGTCAGTGTTGGTAGGAAAAGGAGGGTGGGAGGCCCTGTGGGATTTATTCCAGATACTCATTGAAGAGATGCGGAAGATGGTTGGGGACTCCGCTGTCCAGATGATAGAGGGAAGCTTGTTCCACCATTGGTGTGTCAGGAATGAGAAGTTTTAACTGGGCTGAGCAGGAGCTGAACCCCTATAGGGGTAGAACGGCCAAGAGACCAGAAATGGCAGAATGGAGTGCACAGGTTGGGGTATAGGGTTTGAGCATAGTGTGCTCTGTCTCGCTCGCTCTCAATTCCATTCTCTCTCTCTCTCTGTCTTTCTCTCTCACCCTCCCTCTCTCTCTTCTCCCTCTGACTTTCCAAAACATAGATGGACAATGCTGTGCATTAGTGAAGGGAAGAGTCCATCTAATGTCAAATGGATTTATTGTTAAATACATTTTTATCAAAACATTATCTATACCAAAGACCACCATGTGTTAATGTGAAAAAGAAAATGTTACTTTGCCTGCAACTTGTATATTTGTTGTTAAACAAAATAAACAATTGTTCACTAAACAACTCTAAACTATTATTCTCCTGTTTCTGAAAATTTGACAATACAAAAAAATGTGAGAGACTGCCCTTAAACCGGCCTACGAAGCATCATTATGAGTCAGAAACATGTATTCTAGTGTTAAAATTTACTACAAAGTGTAAATAAGATGATTTTGGTCATCAAGTCAGTTTAGTCTAAAACTGAGTTTGGAACCTGTGTGTCACAACGAGTAAATTAAGGTTGGGTTTGGATTACAATATCAACAAATCATGCTTCCTTTTGCCAATCTCCACGTGCAAATCGTCATTCTGCTTCCCTTCACTGAATGGGGCTCTGTTGTTTCATCCCCTCCCGTCGGTTTGAGACTGAAAATACCTATACACATTTGATTATGCCTCCACAGACAAAGTTTTGACTTTCTGGCTGTAGTAACTAGTGGAAACCAAATAGTTTGCATGCCCTGCCAAAGGACCTTAGAACCAAAGATTTGTATAACTAGTCTCATTGTTCTAGCTGTGCTTGTACTCGTAGCCTAGTATGCAGAATAGGTGGTTGGAGTTTGTCCCCAAGTCTGCACCAGTAACGCTAGCTTGGTGTGCATCAAATGGTGGTGGTGCATATAACTATAGATACTGGAACATCATGTCCTAGCTAGCTGGTGTAATTTAGCCAAGGACTCTATATAACATTCTTGCTGGTTATGTAGGTAACGTTAGCTATCTGTTGATAGAGTGAGGCAAGCTAGCTAATATTTTGGCTACCATTAACGTAGTTAGTTGGATAACTAACTAGCTACCTCATGACAATTTATCATTTGATAACGCTAGCAAGGCAGGCTAGCTAACTGACGTTTCAGTACTACAAGTCGGATTTGCAAGTCAGTTTGTAGCTCATACAAGTGTATTCTGTATTGTTTAGGGCAAAATTAAATAATGGATTCAGCTATGATGGTAGCTAATTTATTTCTAAGTCTGACTAATACAATGAACTAGGAACAACAAACCGTCACCGGCCTGAATCTAATCCAATCTGGAGCTAGTCAGTCAACATCTATAAAGCATAAAATTAACTTGACCAGAGGTACTGCCCAGATGCACAGACAGCTTCATCAACAGTGTAATGTGTGTTGTGTGAAAAGTTGTAATTACCCAGGTTTGATAAACTGGTAGGTCAAGGTTAATTACCCAGCTAAGCAGATACAAGTAGTAAGTCATTTTGGTTGTGAAGTGCATTATCGAAAAGCGTAGTCATTTCCTCATAATAATTGACCACTTGGCTGTCCCTTGTATTACCAGCGCTCCCAGTCAGCACCACCTCATAAGATGAGGAAGTACATGTTGTTTATGAGAAATGTCCAGTTTGCAGCCGAACATGCAACATAGAGAAGACCAGCAAATGGACACTCAGCATCATGCAGACATGCCCTCGCTGTGAGCATTCCTATAAATGGTCAAAGGTCAAAACCGTTTAGAGTTTTGTCCCTATTCACCTTCATAACTTAGCCTGGTGGAACCAGCCTGATCATTGTATTTGCCATTCTATTTCACTACACATATGATATCGGAAGTGAAATTGAAAGGTGAATGCAGCGATCAGGTTGGTTCCACCATGCTAATCATAACCGCCATTGATAAGGTTGTTTTTATCTGACCTGTTCAAACCTCAATATAGTATCTGTTTGTTTCTCAGATATACCTATCCTAACTTCTGTTGGTAATATAACCGTGACTGGGTGTGTGTGTTCACAGAAACATGTATGGAGTCAGCACATGGAGACTTTCAAGATGAAGTCCAGACTGATAGACAGGCTTGATACTGATGTCTGAATTGGGGAGAGAGGCCTGGCACTTGGCATTACAATCTTACTAGACACACATTTCACATGTATTTTTTTTAATTATTGAATGCAATGTTATCAGTCAATAAGTCAATATGGGGTGGGACAAACCCTGTGTGCTCTGCACCAGGATCTGGAAACTCCTATCCACACAGGACACCACATGTTTGCCAAGGTCGCCCCAATTCCACTAGACCAAATGCAGATAATCACAGTATCTGTATCGGCTGGGAACGACAATGAAAGGTGCACATTGTTATATTAGCAGAACCCTGATTCTACGGTATTATGTGAAGGGCTGTTTATTTTACATGGACCTGTTAATTAATTTGAAAGTTATCAAAACATTAGTTTAGAATATCTGCATAAATTCAGCAATTGTATTCTTCTCATATTACTCTGTAGGCTACTGAACTATTCAAAGGCGGCAGGTTGAGCGTTGGACTAGTAACCGAAAGGTTGCAAGATCGAATCCCCGAGCAGACAAGGTAAAAATCTGTCATTCTGCCCCTAAACAAGGCAGTTAACCCACTGTTTCTAGGCCATCATTGAAAATAAGAATTTGATCTTAACTGACTTGCCTAGTTAAATAAAATAAAACATTTAAAAAGCGTACTCTGTCATCTCTCCATACTGTAGCCTGTAGTTTTTGGGCAAGGATCTGACTATCATTAATGTGATGACTGCTATTTATCAGATAATTACCCACTACGTTTAATGATTACTCAATTAAATGAATCATGTAACAATTAACTCATTAGGAATTTGGGGCACCAGGGGAAAATTTATTTACTGAGTTACTATCTCCCAACTTAAACTCTAAAGATGATCTCTTACATCCATAACAGTCAATTATTAATTATCAGTCTCATTCTGAACGTTGTTGACTTCGGAAATCTGCATGAACCCTAAGTGATGAATCAGCAATACACAAATTGGCTTACTTATTTATTTACTAACTAAGTAAATAATCACACAGATATACATAAACACACACACATGGTATAGGTTATTGATTTTCTAACATAATGCAATGAAAACAGGTCCCTAGTGGACTGGCATGATATGACGGCTTGTTACACAATGAAAAAGAGGTGGGGAAAGATAAAGAGCGGGAGAGACTTAGTGTGGACTTATCTTACATACATTTGGAAACTACGATCACCGTAAATATGAATATTTAGCACCCTAACAACCGCTCATTCGGATACGAAATGCAACATATATTTATTTACATGTAGATGTCTTTCTCTGTCGTCTCTGTTGAAACCACTCGATCTGTCTATGGGCAGTAGTTTGATGTAAGTCACTGGTTGTCCACCAGAGGTCACAATGTCCTTCTTAATTGTAGGCTTCTTTGTCTTGGAGTGTTCTTAGAATGGATAACTCCAGGTGTACCATACTGTGGTGAGAGGGATCTGTTCTTCCCTCCCTTCTTTGGTCAATTGTCCTAGACTACTTTACATACCCAGCTGCAGACTTGAATGTTTGGTCGAGTCTTCACCTTCACTCGTCGAGAGTTTCAGCTGGTCTTACCATTTTCTGGTTTTGTAGTTTTAACCATTTCAACATGTGGACCACATCCTCACGTTCTTTGGTCAAATGTAAATTTCGTTACAAAGGGTTTTATACTCGGGAAGAAAGGGGGCGGTCTATCGCGCCAACACAATGTCTGTGCTCACTTGGGTGTGGCCACTGACTGAGCATAGATTTACATGGAAAACAATTATCTAATTTTAGAAGGCTGGAATCACATTATCTTCACAAAAGTATTCTTATACTTAATAATTTAGTTTATACAACATTTAGATGCAAACCTGATAACTAGGATGTGTACACTTTCAGAGTTAGCGTTATCTTGTTATCCAATCCTTAATGACATCACTATTGTTTAGATCCCCAACAACCATTCCAAACGTTTGGATTTCAAAACTAATGTTCCATTTGAGAGTACTCTACACACAGCACATTCATTTGTTGGATACTAAGAGGCAGAAAGTTAGAAACCATTTATGACCGGTTAAGTCAAAACTGGGCCAACTCCCTCAGGAGACGGGGGTCCTTTGATCCACAGCAAGGAGAGAGACTCATGACAGCTCTGACAGATGAGTGTGTCCTGGTGGTGGAGCTCAAGAAACACCCACATCAAACCACACCTCCCAAGCCAACTCATGTTTGGCTTCTGTCATGGCTGCCAGCATTTTTGGAGGAGCAAGCCAATGAATGAGTCCAACTCAGCAGGTGCAGTTCCCCTTTAAGGCAATATAGAAGTCTTACAAGACATTACATTGTTAGACAAACAAAATCTACAGAGTATTTCATCATATGGAAAAGAAGTAGCACATGTCCTCCACGCGCTGCCTCGCGCACCTGCAGCCGCAGGACGTTGTCAAACTGGTCGAAGTGGAGCAGCAGGTCCAGCACAGGGACCCCGTGGTAGATGGCCTCGATACAGGCCTTTGGTGCTTCCGTGAGCCACGAAGGCACGGGTCTTCGGGTGGCCCAGGAGGTCATTCTGGGGGAGCCAGTACAGCAGCAGGGTGTTGTTCTCTAGGGAAAAGGGTTGTTCTCCCAGGAACTTCAACACCACCTTATGGGGCAGCTGGGCGAATACTTGGGCCATTACCTCCTTAGGCAGGGCAGACACTATTATTCCCAGAGACATGACCACCACCATGACCACCACACCGTGCTTCCCAGAGCTCTGCATGTAGGCCTCTATGTCAGCAGGGAGCGGCCAAGCTGGACAGCACTGGAAGCCCCCACATAGACCACGTTGGGCCGCAGGAACTCAAAGACTAAAGTTCACCCTCATCAGCCACACGTTCGCCAAGCGCGGCATGGAGTCCAGGTCGGCACCAGGGGGAAGTGATGTTGGATAAGGCTTGTTTACGCAGGGTTATTTATTAAATATTTCTCCACTACACATAGACATAATGCAACCCATTCCTGGTTCTCTAAAGGAAGTCCATGTGGTTGGAGAGCTCTGGGCCTGACGCGGGGAAAGGGTGGAGGTGAAGTGGCCCTCTCAAGCAACCATAGCAGGTTGAAGAACAGAGGCAGACCGAGCACATTGGCCAGAATGACCCCTATGGGCAGACCAGGGTCAGTCAGCACCAGGTCAAACCGGGCTTTCCAGAGCAAAGCCATGAACACCAATCATCAAATATGGTGGCGGCCGATCTGGCGCAAATCTCGTGGGCGGTTGGCTGCGTGGAAGTGATCCAGTACTGTTTGCGGAAGGAGCGCAGGAAGGGTGGCAGGGACCGGATTCCCAGAATCCTTTGCATTATCTTGTCATAGTAGCTCTTGCCCACCTCGTCCTCCAACATGTGGACGGTGACGGAGGTGTATGGAGGGGAATTCTGGGGGATGTACCAGCTCTTGGCGGAGCGCAGCACGGTGAGGTTGGGACCTCTGGAGTGGAGCTTCCGTCTACCATCCAAGATTTACCCACCGCAGGTGCTACCGTGGCAACTGTTGCCAGGCAATAGGAGCAGGAAGTAAAGGGCAGCCACAAAAGGAGTAGTCACTCCTTTTGGTGGAACCAGCCTGATCGCTGCGAATGGCTCCACCAGGCTAAGAGAATCATACAACAGATATGGAATTGATAAAGGAGGAGCAAACCCACAAAACAAATACAAAATTAGTGTAAGCCAGAGCCAGCTCTGGTGTGAGCTAATGTGATTTACAGGTAACTTCCAAGATAAAGGAAATACCAAGGTTTATCTTTAGAGCATTTATTAGTCACACGCACAGGGTTGCAGATGTAAATGCAGGGTAGAGTGAACATCTTAAGCGTTGAGCTCCTACAGTGCTGGTCAAAGGGATGTAAATTGAACAGAAAAAATAATAATTTGAATGGATGGAATGAATGTGTCTTAATAGGGCGTTGAGCCAGAACAGCTTCAACACGCCTTCGCAAAGATTCTACAAGTGTCTGGAATTCAAACAACTTTCTTCGACGCAAAATTGAATAATTTGGTGTTTTGTTGATGGTGGTGGAAAACGCTGTTCAGGGCGCCGCTCCAGAATCCCCTTAAGTCTTCAATTGGGTTGAGATCTGGTGACTGAGACAGCCATGGCATCATTTTCATGTTCATCAAACCAGTCAGTGACCACTCGTACCTTGTGGATGGGGGCATTGCCATCCTATGGGGGCATAGCCACGGTAGTCAAAAAATAATGGCCTGCCAAGCATTTTATACATGACCTAAAGCATGATGGGATGTTCATTTCTAACTTAACTCAGGAACCACACCTGTGTAGAAGCACCTGCTTTCAATATACTTTGTATCCCTCATTTACTCAGGGGTTTCTTTTTATTTTGACAGTTACCTGTAGATTGCTATAGTACTTCTGGATTCAACTACAATATGTACAAAAGCAACTGAGGTACTGTCTCAGCCCAACTTCATTGTGTCCATTGTGAACTTCAGTTGAATTAACCTTAATAACATTGTCATGGTAACACAGTTAAGGCGATTACGGTGGAAATCCCTACAGACAGGCTATTGTAAACTATTGGTTTGGTAGAGAGGCAGGGGACTGGAATAATAAGGGGTCTAAGGCCCATTGGATGCTAAAACGTGACATGGAAGGCTATAGCATATATCGATTTATAAAGTTAAACTAACAGGAGGAACTATAAATTGATCAATCACCACACATACAGTGGGGCAAAAAAGTATTTAGTCAGACACCAATTGTGCAAGTTCTCCCACTTAAAAAGATGAGAGAGGCCTGTAATTTTCATCATAGGTACACTTCAACTATGACAGACAAAATAAGAAAATAAAATCCAGAAAATCACATTGTAGGATTTGTAATGAATTTATTTGCAAATTATGGTGGAAAGTAAGTATTTGGTCACCTACAAACAAGCAAGATTTCTGGCTCTCACAGACCTGTAACTTCTTCTTTAAGAGGCTCCTCTGTCCTCCACTCATTACCTGTATTAATGGCACCTGTTTGAACTTGTTATCGGTATAAAAGACACCTGTCCACAACAGTCACACTCCAAACTCCACTATGGCCAAGACCAAAGAGCTGTCAAAGGACACCAGAAACAAAATTGTAGACCTGCACCAGGCAGTGTGTTTGTGCAAAAGGCCTGCTATGAGGCCTGTTGCTGTGTGCAACGTAGTCCGCTATGACAGGACTAGTAAAAGGCCCCGTGCATAACTTTAGTGAAAAAAAAAACGTTTTAAAAAGTATATGTTTAATATTTTTCAGGGGGTGCTGCAGCGGCTAGGCACAAGCCGACTAAGTGCTAAAACCTGTCGATGTGCCCTTGATCAAGGCACTTAACACTAATTGCTCCTGTAAGTCGCTCTAGATAAGAGTGTCTGCAAATTAACTCAAATGTAAATATTTTACCAGGCCAGTAGAGCTTAGCTCAGCAGTATGAAAATTGTATTTTTTGTAAGCAATACCTTGACATCTTTGACATCTTGCTATTCTTAGACATGGGTGTTGTTCCTTAGACATCCTTATCTTCCCCGAGGATGACAGCCAATGGCTTAACTGGAGGTCATTCTCCAAGAGCTTGACTCCACTCACTGCTGCGCTCCGCCATGAGCTGGTACATTCCCCACAATTCCCCTTTCTACACCTCAGTGACCCTGAACACTGCTCCTCCTCCGGCTGGGCGGGGGACCTCGGTTCTGACTTCAACACCGTCCTGATCCAGTGCTCTCTGTAACTCTGCAGGGTGTTACCTGTCCACCGCCTCCTGGAGTAGCAGAAGGACACGGCGGTCATGTTGATTATGTCTCATGATGGGGCGCTCAACATGATCTATGCCATCTTGGATGACTCTACCCTTGTCGCCAAACTGAGGGAGTCTAGATTCGACCTGATGCGTACCGATCCTGCCTTCCCTGCTAGGGGGCTCCTGGCCCAATACCTGGGCCTGCCCCTGGTTTATAACATCCACTGGCTCAACGCTGGTGAGGCCCCCATGATCGTCGCCCCCACACCGCCGTTCTATGTCCCCATGTACAATTAACTGTTCAGTGACACAATGGACTTCCTGCAGAGGACAGAGAACTTCCTGCGGTACCTGGTCATACTCTTCGAGGAGTGCCTGGTCATCCTGCCTCTCTATGTCGACCTCCGACATCACTTCCCCCAACGCTGAACTGATCTCCATGCAGCGCTCGGCGGACGAGTGGCTGATGAGGGTGGACTTTGTCTTTGAGTTACCAAGTCCCACCATGCCCAACGTGATCTATGTGGGGGGCTTGGAGGCCTGCATGCAGAGCTCTGGGGAGCACGGGTCGTGGGAACGCTGGTGTCTGCCCTGCCTAAGGAGGTAGTGACCGAGGTAGTGGCCCAAGCCTTCGCCCAGTTGCCTCACAAGGTGGTGTGGAGTTTCTTGGGAGAAAGACCCTCTTTCCTGTGGAACAACACCCTGATGCTGGACTGGCTCCCCCAGAACAATGCCCTGGGCAACCCTAACACCTGCTTCTTCGTGGCTCACGGAGGCACCAGCGGTCTGTATGAGGTCATATACCACTGGATCTCTGTGCTGGGCCTACCACTCCTCTTTGACCAGTTTGACAACGCCCTGCGGCTGCAGGTGCGCAGGGCGACCCAGATGCGAAGTGGTAGGCCATACAAGCTCACAGAACAGGATCGCAGAGTGCTGAAGTGTGTACATATTGCCTGTCCTCGGTTGCAACACTCACTACCAAGTTCCAAACTGCCTTTGTAGGCAATGTCAGCACAATAACTGTTTGTCAGGAGCTTCATGAAATGGGTTTCCATGGCCGAGCAGCCGCACACAAGCCTAAGATCGCCATGCGCAATGCCAAGCGTTGGCTTGAGTGGTGTAGCTCACTGCCGTTGGACTCAGGAGCAGTGGAAATACGTTCTCTGGAGTGATGAATCATGATTCACCATCTGGCAGTCCGACGGATGAATCTGAGTTTGCCAGGAGAATGCTACCTGCCCAACTGCATAGTGCCAACAGTAAAGTTTGGTTGAGGAGGAATAATGGTCTCGGGCTGTTTTTCATGGTTCGGGCTCAGCCCTTAGTTCCAGTGAAGGAAAATCTTAACGGTGCAGCATAAAATGACATTGTAGACGATTCTGTGCTTACAAATTTGTGGCAACAGTTTGGGGAAGGGCCTTTCCTGTTTCAGCATGATAATTCCCCTGTGCACAAAGTGAGGTCCATTCAGAAATGGATTGTTGAGATCGGTGTGGAAGAACTTGACTGGCCTGCATAGAGCCCCGACCTCAACCCCATCGAACACATTTGGGATGAATTGGAATGCCGACTGCGAGCCAGGCCTAATTGCCCAACATCAGTGCCAGACCTCACTGATGCTCTTGTAGCTGAATGGAAGCAAGTCCCTGCAGCAATGTTCCAACATCTAGTGAAAAGCCTTCCCAGAAGAGTGGAGGCTGTTATAGCATCAAAGGGGGGACCGACGCCATATTAATGCCCACGATTTTGGAATGAGATGTTCGACCAGCAGGTGTCCACATACTTTTGGTCATAGAGTGTATTTAAGATTTTGTACATATGACTATCAATTGCCAATTTGCTGTCAACAATGACACAAATGGCTGAAACAAATCATAATGAGAAAGGACTTGAACATTTCCCAGGACATAGACATATCTGATATGGGTAGAAAGCTTAAATTCTTGTTAATCTAACTGCACTGTCCAATTTACAGTAGCTATTACAGTGAAAGAATACCATGCTATTGTTTGAGGAGTGCAAAATTAGGAACTTGAAAATGTATTAATTAAACAATTGGGCACATTTGGGCAGGCTTGATACAATATTTTGAACAGATATGCAATGGTTCATTGGATCAGTCCAAAACTTTACGCATACATGCCATCTAGTGGCTAAAATCTAAATTGCATCTGGGCTGGAATAATCATTATGGTCTTTCTCTTGCATTTCAAAGATGATGGTACAAAAACAAAATGCATGTTTTTTTCTTTGTATTATCTTTTACCAGATCAAATGTGTTATATTCTCCTACATTCATTTCACATTTCCACAAACTTCAAAGTCTTTCCTTTAAAATGGTATCAAGGTTATGGTATCAAGGGTATGTCATTTTAGGCGAAAACTGAACTGAAGGAGCAGATCCTTAAGAGGGTTTAAGTTTTTTTTAAAGAAAATAAATCTAACAAATTAAAAACAGCAGCAGTAAAATAACAATAGCGAGGCTATATACATGGGGTACCGGTTTCAGAGTCAATGGTGCGGAGGCACCGGTTAGTCGATGTAATTGAGGTAATATGTACATGTAGGTAGAGTTAAAGTGACCAGTCATAAATAATATACAGCGTAATAGAGGGGTCTGGGTAGCCCTTTGATTAGCTGTTCAGGAGTCTTATGGCTTGGGGGTAGAAGCTGTTAAGAAGCCTTTTGGACTTAGAAGGGCAGTGATTGGTAGATGGGTAACAATAACAAATCAGACATTGATTATCTCTTTAAGCATGGTCAAGAAAATAATTATGCTGTGGAGGATGAATTAAACCACCCAGACACATCAAAGATACGGTCGTCCTTCTGAACTGAGCTACAGGACAGGAAGGAAACTGCTTAGGGATGTCACCATGATAAAACAGCTAAAGAGTTCAATAGCTGTGATCAACAAAATTGTAACAACTGGGCACAGACCACGTTATTTCAACATAAACATAACATAATTGGGTAATATTTAGTTGAGACTCAAAAAGACAGCCAAAAGTTTCCAATGTGTTATCATTCTGCTTTCAACCATCTAAAAGCACATCCAAATTCCAATGGAAAAACAATGTCAGATTTTAGGTTTAGTTGTCACTCAAATGTCTATCACAGCGCTTGCAACTATTTAAAAGCACAGCAAAGTTCAAATGGAAAAACAATGTTAGATTTTTTTAAAAACTTATACAACAAATTAATGTATTATCACTGTGCTTCATCTAATAGCAGAACCATATGACCTGGATTTCAGTTGAAATTACATTAAAAGTATGTGATGCAAGTGATCAATGCTGTTCAAGATTCTGACAGATTATTATAGCAATTGTGAAGATCTCCACAGACTTGCAACGACCTATGCATGCTATCTTGAACATGCAAACTTTATATAATTACATAAGATGAAATGTATAATTACAGTAACCTCAAAATGTGTCCTTGGTTGTGTTACTCATTTTGAGGTTCAATGTTACATTCGTTTGTAAGGTAGCCTTAACTTTAGTCTATTTACTGTATTTCAAAAGTTATATTGAATTGTGTTTGATTGGCAACACAACCAAATATCAACATTTAAAGGAGATGTACAGTGTCGACTGCTTGGATATTTCCATCGGAGTCACTGGCTTAATTCTATTCTTTAACTTGTATTTTTGGTTGAGTTGTAGATGTGAATCCAACATATCATTTGTTAACCTGTCAACAAAAGTGATATTGAATTGTGTTTCATTGTCAACGCAACCAAATATCAACATTTGAAGGAGATTTATCTTCTGCTTGGATAGTTCCATCTGTGCCTCTGACTAAATCAGTCTAATAATAAACGTCTCCACCTCAACCAAAAATCTAAGTTAAAAGAATAGGACTAAATCAAATCAATCTTTAAATTCACTTTCAATAATGTTTTATTGCGTTGACAACCAAACACAATTCAAAATAATTACATTTGAAATCAGCCAGAGCTTGTAACCCTAGGCCTATTGTGTTGTCCCCCCCAAAAATGTTTTAATATAAACAATAGCTGTTGACTGCAAATATTATATAGGCTTAAATAGTATCATTGATATGAGTGATAAAGTATGGTCACATTTAATTTGCTCTGTTAAACCTACCCCTTGGAATGACTTCAATAGCAACAGTGAATCTATCTCGTTTTTAAGTGGAGATCTCTCAACAATCACTCTCACAATTGCACATTGGCAATAGTAGTTACAAATATCAAAGCTGGGCTTAGTTAAAAAACCTACATGGGAGACCAAAAGGTTGCTGAAGATAGATCAACTCTCCAGTAGGAGGTGCTGCCCAGCCTATAGTTATATTTTCTGATAGTGGATATAACGTTGAAGATCTGACGTTGTTTCTAAGGTACAAATTCGACATATTTTATACAAGGTTTTTCAATGTTGAAAATTGGTTACCATGATGACATAATACTGTGGTTGAAATTTCACTCTCAAAACAACCGTATGACTTTTTTCAAATCCAATGTATTTACCACACAGATTCCACGTCACAATATGTTGTCAAATTACGTTGAAACAACTAGTTTGTCCCCAGTGGGTAGTAACCAATGTTCCCTCTTTGTTTTCCGCACTGAGCAAATTTCAGGTCTTCAACTTTGTTAAACTTCTGTGCGACTTCCAGCGAGTTTACTGTGAACACTGAGGCTGTACTCGCTTTAAGTAACAGTTGTAACAGTGGCCAAGTAGGCTTCTGTGGGTATTTGATCATAATATAGGCCTACCAGAGTGGCTTACCATCAAAAGCAATGGAGAAAATGCATCACATCACATGGAAATGGCTGCTCTATCATTCAGTCTACAGTAGCAGCCAATGTGTGGTGTTCAATGTAGGCCTACATTCCATGAGAATTTTGAAAAAAACATGCAGGGCTTGAGATTATTAACCTGTTTATCTACTTGTCCTTCAGGCCTACTGCAGCTTTGATTGATTATGCCACACCAGTCTGTGTAGAGTGTGGGCTGAGCCATGCTCAACTGAATCCTACTCTGATGCATCCTGTCTAAATCTCTTTCATAGTTTGTTTTGTTTCGACATGTTGCATTGAAAGTGGCTAATATTGCGTTGATTCGATCATAATTGCCACAGTAAAGGGAAACGTTGATAGTGTTAACTTACATGGAAAACTCTAGAAAGTTGAGTGAAGTTCAACTTAGTACTTCTCTCCGTGGGCTACTGCGCGCCGGCAGCAGTTTAGAGTGAACATTGGTAGTGACTCCACAATAATTACCTAAATGACAGTGACAAGAAGAATACAAATATACAAAATATTCCAAAACATGCGTCTTGTTTGCAAAAAGGCACTAAAGTAATACTGCAAAGAAATACTGCAAAGGAATACACTTTTTGGTGGATGGTGCTAAGCACATGAAAATCCTAGGGGAAAACCTGCTTCAGTCTGCTTTACACTGGACACTGGGAGAGGAATTCACCTTTCAGCAGGACAATATACAACACAAAGCCAAATCTACACTGGAGTTGCTTACCAAGAAGACAGTGCATGTTTCTGAGTAGCCAAGTTACAGTTTTGACTTAAATCTGCTTGAAAAGCTATGGCAAGACTTGAACATGGCTGTCTAGCCATGATCCCCAACACCTTGACAGAGTTTGAATAATTTTGAAAAAAATAATGGGCAAATATTGCACAATCCAGGAGTGTAAAGCTTTTAGAGAATTACCCAAGAGGACTCACAGCTGTCATAGCTGCCAACGGGGGGGGTCAATATCTAATCAAGATACACAGTGCATTCAGAAAGTATTCAGACCCCTTCAGACCCGCTGCACACGTTTTCATAAAGGATCTCACTGTACTTTACTCCGTTCATCCTTCCCTCGTTAATGACTAGTCTCCCAGTCCCTGCCGCTGATGCCAGGTTTCCTCCAGACGTAATGCTTGGCATTTAAGCCAAAGAGTTCCGTCTTGGTTTCATCAGACAAGGGAATCTTATTTCTCATGGTCTGAGAGTCCTTTAGGTGCCTTTTGGAAAACTCCAAGTGGAGGAGTGGCTTCGGTCTGGCCACTCTATCATAAAGGCCTGATTGGTGGAGTGCTGCAGAGATAGGTGTTCTTCTCGAAGGTTTCTCCCATCTCCACTGAGGAACTCTGGAGCTCTGTCAGAGTGACCATCGGGTTCTTGGTCAGCTCCCTGACCAAGGCCCTTCTCCCCAGATTGGTCAGTTTGGCCGGGTGGCCAGCTCTAGGAATAGTCTTGGTGATTCCTAACTTCTTCCATTCAAGAATGATGGAGGCCACTGTGTTCTTGGGGGATCTTCAAAGCTACAGAAATGTATTGGAACCCTTCCCCAATTCCTTCAACCTCATGGCTGGATTTTTGCTCTGGCATGCACTGTCAACTGTGGGACCTTATATAGTCAGGTGTGTGCCTTTCCAAATCATGTCCAATCAAATGAATTTACCACAGGTGGACTCCAATCAAGTTGCAGAAACATCTCAAGGATGATAAATGGAAACCGAATGCATTTGAGCTCAACTTCGAGTCTCATAGCAAAGGGTCTGAATACTTATGTAAATACGGTATTTCTGTTTCTAAAAACCTGTTTTCGCTTTGTCATTATGGGGTATTGTGTGTAGATTGATGATCATTTTTTTCAATCCATTTTAGAACAAGGCGGTAACGTAACAAAATGTGGAAAAAAGTCAAGGAGTCTGAATACATTCAAATATATTGTATTAATGTTTTATTTTTCATTCATCTTTAAAAGTTACATTATAGAGTATTTAGTATAGATCGTTGACAAAAAAAATGAAATTAATGTCACGCCCTGACCTTAGAGATCCTTTTTATGTCTCTATTTGGTTTGGTCAGGGTGTGATTTGGGGTGGGTATTCTATGTTCTATTATTTGTATTTCTATGTTTTGGCCTGGTAGGGTTCTCAATCAGGGACAGCTGTCTGTCGTTGTCTCTGATTGAGAACCATACTTAGGTAGCCCTTTTCCCACCTGTCTTTGTGGGAAGTTGACTTTGTTTATGGCACATAGCCTTTAGCGTCACGGTTTGTTTTGTAGTGTTTATTGTTTTGTTCGGCGTCTTTTCATTCTAATAAAGAAAATGTACGCTTACCACGCTGCACCTTGGTCCAGTTCTTCCAACGGCTGTGACAATTAAGCCAATTGTAATTCCACTTTGTAACACAATAACATTTTAAGAAATCCAAGGTTGGTTGAATATTAATGATATCCACTGTACATGATTCAATAAAAACTGATGAAAAGCTCTTTCTATTCAAACTGCCCTTAGGAAAGATGGTATCTTGGAACTGTCAGCACCTATTGGATTTCAGTCTGGTGACATACAGTATTTGAAGGAAAATACAAGATGAGAAAGATTACACTATGATATCATGTGTTAAAAATACAGCCTAGCCACCATTGTCTCACACTCCCATTCTCCTCAAACAATTTCAATTGTGCAGGCGGTGGCTTTTTTCCTGTGACTGAGCTACAAAGTTAATTTAGGGGGGGGGGGTGTCAATGTAAATTGTATGAATTGTTCAGCAGTCTAATGGCTTGGGGGTAGAAGCTGTTAAGGAACCTTTTGGTCCTAGACTTGGCGCTCAGGTACTGCTTGCCATGTGGTTGCAGAGAGAATAGTCTATAACTTGGATGACTTGGAGTCTTTGACAATTTTATGGGCCTTCCTCTGACACAGCCGAGTATATAGGTACTGGATGGCAGGAACTTGGCCCCAGTGATGTATTGGGCCATGCGCCCTACCCATCAAAGCAAAGGGTGGCTACTTTGAAGAATCTCAAATATATTTTGATTTGTTTGGTTATACATGATTCCATATGTGTTGTTTCATAGTTTTGATGTCTTCACTATTATTCTACATTGTAGCATAATTAGTAAAAGTAAAGAAAAACCCTGGAATGAGGTGTGTCCAAACCTTTGACTGGTACTGTATATATGTTTCTAAAACTCCATTTTCTTTTCCACCTAAAGGCCATAAAATAGCGTTTTAGTAAAGATGACTGTCATCTGAAAGGAGTCCATTAACTTGTGTTGAATGTAGAGATTACACTGCCTATTTGGTCCACAGACTAGTGTTGAATGTTGAGTGTTGAGTTTATATTGGTCTCTTTGTTAAGCTCTTATCTCAGCCTGTCAATCACTTCCACATCTTCCGATACAGAGGCTGGTCCTCTCATCACAGAGCCTCTGTGGCTCTCTGACCCGGAAATACACCTCATGCAAACACACACCTCTGAGGAATGCATTGTTTTAGAGAAGACAAAAGGGAAATATGTCATGTTATAGAATCGAACCAAAGAAATCTCAGTTGTTTCTCCAACCAACAATAAACTCACAGATTGTTAGAAGAAGAGAATCCATAACTGTTCATCAAATTACTGATTTCAGTTACACCTTTATTATGTAAGGACAAAGGGAGCCTGAGAACTATTCAATGACACATCACCCAAATGACCACCCTTGGCCCCCATAGACCTAATTTCTTAATTTCCTTTCCTTTCCTACACTCATAACAACCCTCTCCTTCTCACTCACATTCTCCTCCTCTAATGGTCAGAGAACGAGGGAAGAGGGAGGAAGAGGGAGGAGAGGAGTGAGTGTTTTTGTTCAGGAGGAGAAAGGCGTTCTCCTGTGTTCTCAGGATGTGGCTGTTAAAGCCTGGAGAAGTGGGCTTCCTGTCTAGGGAAACGATCAGAGAACAGACAAGGCCCTGAGGTTAAGACGCTGTGTTCCCTCAGAGGATGCAGACACTTTGTGCTGCACAGATCACCAACAGATTGAGCGAAGAAGGGGTTCTGTGGAAAGGTATGGGAGAGGTGAGTGAAAAGACTCTCAAAATGTTTTCTTGTGCTAAATCTCTTTTTCATGCTTTAGTTGAGTGTGTTTTACCCTGAATATCATGCACCATTGCACCTGTTGACATGGTTGCATTGTACATGCATGCGTAATGTTCTGATTGAACGTTGTAGAAATGTTGTAGTAATGTTGAAAAATTATCCTTTCATCATCTTTATCATCATTCTCCTCAGGTTTTCCACAAGGACTAGAGACACCCAATCAATAGATCCTAAGCAGAGCAATATATTGGTGCTGGACACCTGACTCTGGGAGCTAATAGAAACAATATGGACAGATCACAAGCATATGCATTTATGGATGACTTCGATTAGAGACAACTTCCTCAGTCAAACATATCTATTTTCACCTTTTCTACCATTCTACCATTGCATTTGTGAATTAATTTAATGGATATAAAATGCAGAGACACACACCACTGTCTCTCTCTGGGAATATAGATCTGTATCAGAGGGTGATATAAGCACCTGTGTACTGTAGCACCTGGTTTCTTGTAAAAGGACTTTGAGGGTTCCGGCCCTCACCCAGAGACTGTCAGAGACCATGTCCAACCACAGTGACAGCTGCAACCTCCCCCTGAACACTGACACACTTGGTCTCACCTACATCTACAGCCTGGCCTTCTCACTGGGTCTCCCTTGCAACCTGCTGTCCCTCTGGGGACTGTACCAACTGGGCCGCTCCGGTGGGGGTGGCTGTCAGCTGGTCTACATCCTCAACCTGCTGCTTTCTGACCTCCTCCAGCTGCTCACCCTTCCCCTATGGATCCTGTACCTCCAGGGGGCTCACCGCTGGCCTTACGGCCGCCCCGCCTGTGAGTTTGTGGGCTATGTCTTCTACGTCAATGTCTACGCTAGCGTGGTGTTCCTCTGTTTGATAGCGTTGGACCGTTGCCTGGCTATAGTACACCCGTTGAGTAGTCGTGGCGTGCGGACGGTGCGGGTGGCAGCAGTGTCTGGAGTGGCGGTCTGGACGCTGACCTTCCTGTTCTGTTTAGGCGGGTTGCTTCCATCGGTGTTCGACGCAGAGAGGCTGCTGTGTCTGGAGCAGTACCCCGTCAGCCTCAGATATGCCCACTTTAAGATTGCTACAGTCATCCTGGGGTTCCTTCTGCCCTGTGGTATATTGGGGTGAGTGGGAAACTGAGTATGAGGAATGATTGGCTGCCTGAATGTATGGTTTCATGAGGAAAAGGAGAAATGTTGCCTGTACTCCACAAAATGTATGTCCCTTTAATGTTTTTCAACAACAATTTGTCTGTATTTGTTGATATTAGACATCCAACATTAAGTTGCTTTTATATACATGTAGTAACTATAGAAACTAGAAACACCACCATAATAACATTTTCTTGCATGGAAAAGTTTGTATGGCTATCAGAAGAGTCTTGTCAAATGGTCACATCTAACATATTTATCTGATACGGACATGACCCTTGACCTTCATATTTTTCTCACTTTCTTCAGTTACACCTCCGCCCGCATTGGGGTGACCCTCCAACAGTCGCCCTCCGTCTCCAACCAGGACCGCCACAAAATCACTGGCATCCTTGTCGTCATCACCGTCATCTTCATTGTCGTCTTCGGACCCTACCATCTGGTTGGGGGGTACCGTTTTGTCTCCCTCCTCCTCATAGACAACCCCTGCGAGTTGGAACGGTCCATATTCCTGTGCTACCGGCTGTGCTACGGTCTGACCAGCCTCAACACTCTGCTGGACCCTCTGTTCTACATCTTCCTGTGTCACAACGCCCGCCTGGAGCTCCGCAGGTCCCTAACACCCTGTCTGGGACGGGGGCACACAGCCCCCAAACAGGTCAGACTCAGTCTCAGAGGGAATCCTGATCCTAGTGACAATGTGTAAAAACACTGGATTGGACAAACTGTTTTTGAATGAAGAAAACCTGGATAATCTGTATTGTGTTTCCTGTTCTTTGATGAGTTTGAATTCAGCAGGAGGACACATTGTGTAGCAAGACTGGACATACAGACAGTATATTACAGTGTTTTCTTGGACTTGCTCAAGGAACTGACTCCACTGGTTTGACTGCTGAGCATAAGTGATGGAAAAAAGCAGCAATTGTGCCACCTAATGGGGAGAGCATGCATGTTGCTAGCTGAAATTGGAAATAGCGTTCCATCTACTTCACTTTTCTGCTGTGCCCGTCCTCTCTACCTGCTGATGCACTGCCATAGCTGCCTCAGTTACTACTGTCATATGAATGCACTATAATAATAATAATGTCATAATGTCTTGACTGTTTGCTTGTCATGATTTTTATACTTTCATTTGCTATTCGCAGTAAATAACGTCAATTGAAATACATGATTTATCCATTATAGATATACCTTTCAAAAAAAGAAAAAGAAAAGAGTATACCATCCTCAGCTGCTGAAATACATACCAACACACATGTACAGAATCAAACCATTCCTCGCAGCTGTTCTCTCTTAATCAGTACAGTAAAGGTTGTCCAGCTTCAGAGCAGAGGTTTGAATAACGGGATGCCAGTGTATTCTCAGTTCACTGGTAGAGCTGAAACTGAGTGACCATCATGCAGTTTTGTGGATCATTTTAATGCTCCTGATTGTCTGTCAAGGCTGTACTACAAGACCATCGAAAATATAGCAGATGTATTTAGCCTATTCGGAATGAGTACCGTAAAAAACAATCAGCAAGCAAATATAAAAGCATACTAGAGTCTATACTTCACAGTTCACATTGCTCTACATATCAGTAGATTAAACACGCTATAAGAAGCGTTGCAAAAACACACAAAATATGTCCCTCAGTACTTCTGGGTGTATGTTGTACATGATACTGATTCAAAATTCCATGACATATCAATCGATCATTATGTATCCCACAGATGCAGAACCTGGACCGGAACCAAATTTGACAGACCTCTCAGTCAGCAGGGTGTGTCTTCTCCTACTTCGGCTTCAGCTCCTCCTCCACCCTGGAGTCTTCTCCTCTCAGGCAGGGGGCGTTGTTGTGGGACCTCATCCCCCTCAGCAGCAGCTATGAAGCACCGATAGAGGAGTGTTGGGTGCTGCGTTGCCGTGAGAACTCACCTAGGTCTTCCGCCAGCACGTTCTCAAGCATCGCTCCCAGAGATTGTCTGATCTTACCACACAAATCCGGGCAGCTGAACACATAGAGGATGGGGTTTAGCACACTGTTGAGGAAGGCTAGACTGGCGGCAGGGGGCAGGCCGTGGGCCACGAGGCCCCGGAGGGAGGGTTGGTACTGGGCTACAGCCTCCAGTACGCTGAAGATGTGGTTCGGAGCCCAGCAGACCACAAAACTCACTACCACAGCTACCACTAGCCGCACAAAGCGGAAAGAGCGCCTTCTGCGGCCACGCCCGCGTGATACCAATGTTCACCAACACGTAGCTCCCCACAATGACCACCAGGGGAAGTAGGAAGGTCAGGAGGAGCTTAGAGAAGGCCAGGGCATCCTGGCGAGCCTCACACTGCTCTCTTATGTCAAACTCCATAACTAGGAGGTACTGGGTGTAGTTATAGGAACACATGACCCGCCCATCATGTCGGCGAATAGTATCCCGGAACAGATAGTACGGTAGTGTGCAGAGTATTGCCAGGGCCCAGATGACCCCACACACTATTCCGACCAGGCGTACATTCCTCCGGTTCTGGGCCCAGACGGGCTTCAGCACCACCAGACAGCGGTCGAGGGAGATGGCTGCCAGCAGGAAGGTGCTGACGAACATGTTGAGAAAGAAGGAGGAGGAGTGGAGCTTGCAGAAGGTGGTACCCAGGGTCCAAGTGCCACCACGGGCCAGGAAGATGGTGAAGAAGGGGAGGGAGGCTGTGGAAAGGAGGTCTGAGGCAGCCAGGTTGAGGATCCAAACACTGATGACTGTGCGGCGGACGCGTAAGCCCACCACCCCCAGGATGAGGAGGTTCTCTAGGACACTGAAGGCGGAGACCAGGCCGTGGAGACACACCGTAACCAGGCTCAAAGCCCCCACCCTGGCTGAGGAGTTGGATGGCATGCTTACGTTCACCATGGCCTGGATGAGAGGGCAGTAGACAGGGCTGCTGGAAGTGGTCATCTTTCAGATTCTGGTTCTGACACCTTGTCCACTTTGACTCTGAATTCCTGTGCCCAACATTGCAAAAGAAAACACAGAGGCATTAAGGATTGTAATGTTGTTGGTAGTCATGGCGATCACGAACTTGGCGATCACGAACTTGGCGATCACGAACTTGGTAGGTGACACTGTTGTGCAACTGTTGAACACATTATTAGTCATTGTGGTTTCTGTACCAAAAGTTAGCTTGAAAACATTTCCATGCCATCTCAAACTAAAAAGAGAGAGAGATGTGGTTTATCTCTCCATCTCACCCTCTCCACATCCTCTGTTCTCACTGTAAACACTTTGTAGGCTGGCTTTGCCTGTAAAGGTGAAAGCCATCGTACAAAATCACATTCTACCTTTCATATGTTGATGAAAATGTAGTCTATAGTAGACCTTTTCCAATCTTTAATATCAAATTGAGAGCTTTTGTGTAAAAGCCTACATTTCAAGTTAAATGGATCCAGATCCAAAAATGAGTCTTTATTCTGGAATTCAGCTACACTGAACATAAATATAAATGCAACATGTAACATTTTATAAGATTTTACTGAGTTACAGTTCATATAAGGAAATCAGTCAATTGAAATAAATTAATTAGGCCCTAATCTATAGATTTCACATGACTGGGAATACAGATATGCATCCGTTGGTCACAGATACCTTTAAAAAAAGAAGGCAAGGGTGAGGTTAGGAAACCAGTCCGTATCTGGTATGACCACCATTTCCCTCATGCAGCGTGACACATCTACTTTGCATAGCGTTGATCAGGCTGTTGATTGTGGCCATGGTATGTTGTCACACACCTCTTCAATGGCTGTGCGAAGTTGAAGGATATTGGCGGGAACTGGAACACGCTGTCCTACAAGTTGATCCAGAGCATACCAAATGTACTCAACGGGTGAGTATGCAGGCCATGGAAGAACTTGTGACATGGGATTGTGCATTATCACGCTAAAACATGAGGTGAGAGTGGTGGATGAATGGCCATCTCACAGTATCTCTGTGCATTCAAATTGCCATCGATAAAATGAAACTATGTTTATTGTCTGCAGCTTATGCCTGGCCATACCATAACCCCACCGCCACCATGGGGTACTCTGTTCACAACGTTGACATCAACAAACCGTTCACCCACATGATGCCATAAATACTTCCGGCCACCTTCCCGGTACAGTTAAAACCGGGATTCATCCATGAAGATTACACTTCTCCACCATGCCAGTGGCCATCGAAGGCGAGCATTTGCCCACTGAATTTGGTTACGACGTCGAACTGCAGTCAGGTCAAGACCCTGCTAAGGACGACGTGCATGCCAATTGCACAGTCCCTCAAAGCTTGAGACATCTGTGGCATTGTGTTGAGTGACAAAATTGCACATTTTAGAGTGGCCTTTTTATTGTCCCCAGCATAAAGCTTCTTGATATACCACACCTGTCAGGTGGATGGATTAACATGGCAACGGAGAAATGCTTACCATCAGGGATGTTAAACAAATTTGTGCACATTTGAGAGAAATATTTTTGTGCGCATCTAACATTTCTGTGATCTTTTATTTCAGCTCATAAAACACTTTACATGTTGCTTTTAATATATATTTTTTCAGTACATTTGAATTAAACATTTAAAATGAATGGATTACAAATAAAAGCACACATTGCCTGAGAATTTTGTCTCCACTGTGAGATGCAACAGTGTTTCTTGTGCTGAGTCCACGTTGGGAGACTTGTTGCGCTGGTTGTGATGAGTGTAGTTATGATGGGTATGCATTCAAACGCACTGACGCACCTACAGTCACACCTGCTAGTCAGTTGAACAAGGGGATGATAAGCTTTTGACAGATTGAAGACAAACATCTTAATTTTCTCATTCCTCACTGTAACCTTGTCGTTCTGATACGCTCTATGAATCTCTTGATGCATTCAATCTCTCTTTCTCTTTCTCTTTCTCTTTCTCTCTCTCTCTCTCTCTCTCTCTCTCTCTCTCTCTCTCTCTCTCTCTCTCTCTCAATTCAATTCAAGGGCTTTATTGGCATGGGAAACGTGTTAACATTGCCAAAGCAAGTGAGGTAGATAATATATAAAGTGAATATATAAAGTGAAATAAACAATATAAATTAACAGTAAACATTACACATACAGAAGTTTCAAAACAATAAAGACATTACAAATGTCATATTATATATATACAGTGTTTTAACAATGTACAAATGGTTAAGGTATACAAGGGAAAATAAATTAGCATAAATATGGGTTGTATTTACAATGGTGTTTGTTCTTCACTGGTTGCCCTTTTCTCATGGCAACAGGTCACAAATCTTGCTGCTGTGATGGCACACTGTGGAATTTCACCCAGTAGATATGGGAGTTTATCAAAATTGGATTTGTTTTCGAATTCTTTGTGGATCTGTGTAATCTGAGGGAAATATGTCTCTCTAATATGGTCATACATTGGGCAGGAGGTTAGGTGCAGCTCAGTTTCCTCTCTCTCTCTCTCTCTCTCTCTCTCTCTCTCTCTCTCTCTCTCTCTCTCTCTCTCTCTCTCTCTCTCACACACACACAAACTTTCTTGGAAATGTTGATGAAGAGATTGCTGAAGACCACAGCAAGATAATGTACTGCAATAATCATATTTTTCTGCTGGCTTTGCTGGTCGCTATGTTTGGTGTGGAAACTTTAAATGCCTTTCAGCAAAGCTCCAAACCCAACAATCCAGTAATCAAAATCAGCGTAGCACTAAAAATAACATAAGATAGAACAACAAAAAACCTCCATAGACTCCTATGGACCCTGGTCAATGGAAGTGCACTATATAGAGCAGGACTATCCAACCCTGTTCCTGGAGAGCAACAGTCCTGTTGGTTTTCACTCCAACCCTAATCTAGCGCACCTGACTCTAATAATTAGCTGGTTGATAAACGAAATTGGGTTAGTTACAACTGGGGTTGGATTGAAAACCTACAGGAGGGTAGCTCTCCAGGAACAGGGTTGGAGAGCCCTGATATACAATTGTTATACAATTTATACATGTAAAGGATAATTAAAGGACAACTACTATCAAAAACGGCAAATCCTATCCAAGCAGTCAATGTGTTGTTTTTGTCAAACTTGGAGGTATAGGAGTTGCAAAATGTATGTTCTGGCACTGTGGTATACATCCTCCCCCAGTTCCACTCTGATCTTGAGAGACATTTCTTTAAAACATGCATCCAATCCCCTTGATCCCTCACATAACTAGACCAATCATATGCTTCAATGTGCCGCAAGACAGGACAGTGATAGAGGTTCTGCTCGTGATGTTACATTGCAGGCGCAGATGCTCCGATTTCAAAACGATTTGGATCCTATTTGAGAATTTAACGCGCTAATGGACTAATTAGATAAATAATTGCAGTAGTTTACAATGCGTGAGATATAAGAGGTGTTCTGTGGGATTTAGGGTCAGATGCGTGTGTCTCACGGCCAATACGTGAGACAACTGAACTGTTGGCAGCTCTGCATTCAGATGTTCCGAACTCACTTCACGCGCGCTAAAGAGGCCTCGCTCGGCTGGTGCAAGCAGACGAGCAGATCAGATACACCGCAGGAACGACTTTTCCTAATAATTCGAAATATTGCGCAGAAAACCCATGTATTTTAATCGGTGGGAATTTATTTCGATTGCTTTTACGCCGATTTAAGATGAACAGGTAAAGTGGTTATATGACTATTGCATAATCTGCCTACTGGCACAATCAATAATAATATTGTGCATGTAAATGTACTCATTGTCAATAACACACAGCACACTTGAGTGAATGGTACTTGTAAATAGGGATGATGGCAAAATAACACGACATGCTGATCATATAAAGCAGAATGGCAGTCTCTAGTCTCGCTAGAGTCAGTGGCACTTATGACAAATACACCCCAGTTAATTGCAGAATGTGTTCCAACAGTAGATTTTCTGGGGCTCACTCAGGGAATGGAGAGACAATGTTCTCTGCTGATTTGATAAAACTTTAAAAAGAACAGCATGGTAGCGCTGTTTTATTTAAAATGTCAACAAAATTTGGTTGCTGTTACTCCTTCCACAGATCTATTGCAGAATGCAGCCTTTTGACAGCATGGAGTAAAGCATATTTAATCCACACATTCGTTAAATCAAATCAAACTTTATTTGCCACATGCACTGACTAAAACAAGTGTAGACTTTACCATGAAATGCTTACTGACAAGCCCTTAACCAACAGCACAGTTCAAGAAAAGAAAATATTTACCAAGTAGGCTAAAATAAAAATAAAAAGTAGCACAAGAATAACGAGGTCATATACAGGGGGCACCAGTACGAGTCAGTGTGCAGGGGTACAAGCTAGTTGAGGTAATCTGTACATGTAGGTGGGGGTGAAGTGACTATGCATAGATGACAAACAAACAGTGAGTAGCAGCAGTGAAGAAGAGGGGGGGTCAATGTAAATTGTCCGGTGGCGATTTGTATGAATTGTTCAGCAGTCTAATGGCTTAGGGGTAGAAGCTGTTGAGGAGCCTGTTGGTCCAAGACTTGGCGCTCCGGTACCACTTGCCGTGCAGTAGCAGAGAAAACAGTCTATAATTTGGGTGACTGTAGTCTCTGGATGGCAGGAAGTTTGGCCCCAGTGATGTACTGGTCCATTCGCACTACCCTCTGTGGCGTCTTACGGTCAGAGGCCGAGCAGTTGCCATACCAGGCGGTGATGCAACCGGTCAGGATGCTCTCGATGGTGCAGCTGTAGAATCTTTTGAGGATCTGGGGGCTCATGCCAAATCTTTTCAGTCTCCTGAGGGGGAAAGGTTTAGTCCCCTCATTAGATCTAATGAGGGGACTAAAAGGTTTAGTCCTCTCATTAGTCCACTCGTTTGGTGATTGGGATTTAGGCTGTGACAACAAAAATGCAACAGTATGTTTTACCATGAAAGTTTTGTCCTGTAGAGTGATCTAATTTGTAACTATGAAAATATTTTTTTTAAACAGATTGGCAATCCCAAAAGTGTATGTTTTGATTCTAGAGTGGGAAAAAAAATCGAAAAATATTTTTTTTAGGGTGTAGGGGCAGATTTGTCATCATGTCTAGAGGAGATGTTATTGTCTATTTACTTGATTTAGTCTGATAAGTAGAACAATTTTCATTCTTAACAATGGTTTAAAATATAGGGTAATTACTGTGCTTGTCAGCAAGAACACTACTGTTATTCCCCAAACGTATTTTATTTTTATTCCACTTCTTCCCAATTTTGCCTGTGTAATCACATATTTTAAATCTGATATGCCTACTCGTGTATTTGAAAATGAATGATAGGAGGCTATATATTTTTTGCAGCCATACAAATAAGCATTGGATATTAAATACTCCAGGAATTAAATATAATTTTTGACATTTTAGTATTGTGCACATGCTAGGCAGAGATGGTGGACTCACAACTCATAGAGTATAGAGTAAATGTATGTAGAGTAAAATGATGGAAAGGATCTTCAATTAGTAGGCGTAAACCACATTAATATATTCATTAGATTGTTCTTGAAGTTTGGGTGATTTTGAGAAATGAATTGCTAAACAAGAACATTTTCAAACACCCAGCACTTGGGAAACATAGATCAGGGGTGGCCAACCGTCCTGGAGAGCAAAGGATTTTCTTCCAGATCTATTTTAAAGAGAGTGTTTACCCAAATTACAAAATGTTTGTGTCCTAACCTTGAAAGCAGTCTATGAACAAGGAGATTGTGGTCTATGATTTGGTTCCCCTCTGCCATCAACCATGAATATAAGACATTCCTGTGCAGAGCCTTGATGTAGTGGCAACACTCCATGGTGGTACGAGTCACATAAACGTCCTCTCACTGTCAACTGCGTTTATTTTCAGCAAACTTAAAACCTCTTGCCGCTCAGATCCCTTTAGCGGGATCATTTTCATCTACATTCGGTGAATTGCAGAGCACCAAATTCAAATGAAATTACAAAAAATATTTATTTTTCATGAAATCTCAAGTGCAATACACCAATCCACCGCTTAACTTGTTAATCCAGCCAGCGTGTCAGATTTCAAAAAGGCTTTATGGTGAAAGCAAACCATGCGATTATGTGAGGACAGCTCTCAGCAGACAAAACATTACAAACAGCTAGCAGCAAAGTAGATTGGTCACAAAAGTCAGAAAAGCAATAAAATTAATCACTTACCTTTGATCTTTGTATTTTTGCACTCACGAGACTCCCAGTTACACAATAAATGTTTGTTTTGTTCAATAAAGATTATCTTTATATCCAAAAACCTCCATTTGGTTGGCGTGTTTTGTTCAGTAATCCACAGGCTCGTGCGGTCACGACGGGCAGACAAAAATTCGAAATAGTATCCGTAAAGTTCATAGAAACATGTCAAATGTTTTATATAATCAATCCTCAGGTTGTTTTAACAAATAATCAATAATATTTCAACCGGACGGTAGCCTTTTCAATAGAAAGGAGAAAGAAAAGGTCTCGCTCCCGGAGCGCGTGCACGCACAAATCTGAGGACATCTGGCTATCCACTGAGGCGATGTGATCATTCTCGATCATTTTCCAGAATAAAAGCCTGAAACTCTGTCTAAAGATTGTTCACACCTTGTGGAAGCCATAGGGAAAGGAATCTGATTGATATCCCTTTAAATGGAGGGTAGGCTTGCAATGGAAAAGAGTAGTTTCAGAAAAACAGTATTTCCTGGATGGATTTTCCTCAGGTATTCGCCTGCCATATCAGTTCTAGAGTGTTTTCTATCCTATTCTGCCAATTATATGCATATTCTAGCTTCTGGGCCTGAGAAATAGGCAGTTTACTTTGGGCACGTTTTTCAAACATCAAAATGCTGCCCCCAAGCCTAAAGAGGTTTTAATTAACATGTGTCAATATTTGTATGAACATAACAAGATTCAACAACTGAGACATTAACTGAACAAGTTCCACAAACATGTGACTAACAGAAATTGAATAATGTGTCCCTGAACAAAGGGGGGAGGGTCAAAATCAGAAGTAACAGTCTAGTATCTGGTGTCTCCTTATCTCAGTGGGAAGTGTGCAAAGGGGGGCTACTTTGAAGAATCTCAAATATAAAATATATTTTGATTTGTTTAACACTTTTTTGGTTACTACATGATTCCATGTGTTATGTCATAATTTTGATGTCTTCACTATTAATCTACAATGTTAGAAAATAGTCAAAATAAAGAAAAACCCTGGAATGAGTAGGTGTCCAAACTTTTAACTGGTAATGTGTATATTTTTGTTGTTGTTGCTTGTTTTGCATGTTATTTTGGCATTAATATGTGTCACATATCAGTTTGCAAACAATGTAAAAAAATATCATAATGGAGTTAAGCTGCATACAAACATGGTCTCTTTTTTGTTTTATTGAGTAAGGCAGCTCCAAAATGCAGGTGTTTCAGCCTAGCTCAGTGCTTTCTGTGGTGGTGGGTTTGGTAATGTTCTCTAGTTGCACCGTGATTGGCTCAGTGTTCTGTCACTCATGGGGACACTACATTACCACAAAATCTACAGATAGAGCTTGAAAATTCAAACCCCTTGGGTGCTGCCATAGAGGTACATTAGAAGTGCTCATCCAAGGTGGCTCAAGGTCATTGGCCATAGATAAAATTATGTCAAATCACAATATATATCTACATTGGACTGATCATGTCAACATCATACTTTCAAAATCTTAGCTAACAAGCTAGCAGTCATCATCACGAATCATGTCGACAATCTACTGGCAAATCCTTTTCAAAGTCAAATTATAGATAAAACATATTGGTGTTAATTGGTGCTCATTGGACACATTACACAACAAGTTGCAAATTCAACACTGAGTAGTTTGAAATGAATCAGTGGCTAACTGCAAGCATTGCAAAGCAATCACTAGCCTGCTATTCAGTGAAGTGGGTGTGTGGTCCAAGTCTGGGTTTAAGGGTCTCTTTTACAAGCTTAAAAGGATAAACATTCAACATTGGCCATGCTATCAATCCAGCATGATCTATGCTGAGCTGAGCCTCGCTGAAAACACCTGGAAACTCAGAACTGGGAAATTTCAGACTTCAGTGAGTTAAAAAAACTGGGAACTCTGAAAAAAACAACCTCCGACTAGGAACATACGTTTTTGCAAGTCGGGAGCTCGGGCCTCTTTCTAGAGCTCCAACCTGAAGACTACTGACGTCATCATGATTCAACTAAGTTTTTTTTCCCAAGTTCCAAGTTGTCTTGAAACCACCATAAATCCAGGGAATGCCAGACTTTGATGACAAAGTTTAATGACAAAATTTGCCAACAAAGGTCCACCGCGCCACCTTCCTGTTCAAAGTGAGCGCAGCACAACAAGGTGAGACCAAAAATGTATTTTGTGCTGCTGCATACATTGTGTAATATGCCAGGGAGATATGTATACTGTAGCTAAGAAAGTAATACTAAGTGTATGTTGTGTAGTAAACTGTTAGTAGCCCATGTGCCTCACCCTAATAATTTTGTCAATTTTTCCCTCATAATTTAGCCTACTGTTCTGACTTGGTGGTGCACATGTAGCCTATAGCATCCTATAACATCCTATGGCGTTCTGCATTAGCATCATACAGCCCCCGTGATATGCAACTTTTCAGGGAAGCTAGAAACCAATATACACATGCAGTTAGAAAAGCCAAGGCTAACTTTTTCAAGCAGAAATTTGCGCCCTGCAACACAAACTCAAAAAAGTTCTGGGACACTGTAAAGTCCATGGAGAATAAGAACACCTCCTCCCAGCAGCCCACTGCACTGAGGATAGGAAACACTGTCACCACCGGTAAATCCACCATAATTGAGAATTTCAATAAGCATTTTTCTACGGCTGGTCATGATTTCCACCTGGTTACCCCTACCCCGGTCAACAGCACTGCACTCCCCACAGCAACTCGCCCAAGCCTTCCCCATTTCTCCTTCTCCCAAATCCAGTCAGCTGATGTTCTGAAAGAGCTGCAAAATCTGGACCCCTACAAATCAGCGGGGCTAGACAATCTGGACCCTTTCAAAAATGATCTGGCGAAATTGTTGCAACCCCTATTACTTGCCTGTTCAACCTCTCTTTCGTGTTGTCTGAGATTCCCAAAGATTGGAAAGCAGCTGCGGTCATCCCCCTCTTCAAAGGGGGGGAACACTCTTGACCCAAACTGCTAGACCTATATCCATCCTACCCTGCCTTTCTAAGGTCTTCGAAAGCCAAGTCAACAAACAGATTACCGACCATTTTGAATCCCACCATACCTTCTCCGCTATGCAATCTGGTTTCAGAGCTGGTCATGGGTGCACCTCAGCCACGCTCAAGGTCCTAAACGATATCTTAACCGCCATCGATAAGAAACAATACTGTGCAGCCGTATGCATTGAGCTAGCCAAGGCGTTCGACTCTGTCAATCACCACATCCTCATCGGCAGACTCGATAGCCTTGGTTTCTCAAATGATCGGAGGGCCTGTTGTCTCTATGGGGGTGCCACAGTGTTCAATTCTTGGATCGACTCTCTTCTCTGTATACATCAATGATGTCGCTCTTGCTGCTGGTGAGTCTCTGATCCACCTCTACGTAGACGACACCATTCTGTATACTTCTGGCCCTTCTTTGGACACTATGTTAACAACCCTCCAGACGAGCTTCAATGCCATACAACTCTCCTTCCGTGGCCTCCAATTGCTCTTAAATTACAAGTAAAACTAAATGCATGCTCTTCAACCGATCGCTGCCTGCACCTGCCTGCCCATCCAACATCACTACTCTGGACGGTTCTGACTTATGTGGAATATGTGGACAACTACAAATACCTAGGTGTCTGGTTAGACTGTAAACTCTCCTTCCAGACCCACATCAAACATCTCCAATCCAAAGTTAAATCTAGAATTGTCTTCCTATTTCTCAAAACAAAGCATCCGTCACTCATGCTGCCAAACATACCCTTGTAAAACTGACCATCCTACCGATCCTCGACTTCGGCGATGTCATCTACAAAATAGCCCCCAATACACTACTCAATAAATTGGATGCAGTCTATCACAGTGCCATCTGTTTTGTCACCAAAGCCCCATATACTACCCACCACTGCGACCTATACACTCGTTAGGTGGCCCTCGATTCATACTCGTCGCCAAACCCACTGGCTCCAGGTTATCTACAAGACCCTGCTAGGTAAAGTTCCCCCTTATCTCAGCTCGCTGGTCACCATAGCCACACCCACCTGTAGCACGCTTGCCAGCAGGTATATCTCTCTGGTCACCCCCAAAACCAATTCCACCTCTCCCTCCAGTTCTCTGCTGCCAATGACTGGAACGAACTACAAAAATCCCTCACTACATAGCCCATCTATAATTTCGCCCAAACAACTACCTCTCCCCCTACTGTATTTATTTATTTTGCTCCTTTGTACCCCATTATATCTATCTCTACTTTGCACATTCTTCCACTGCAAATCTACCATTCCAGTGTTTTACTTGCTATATTGTATTAACTTCGCCACCATGGCCTTTTTTTGCCTTTACCTCGCTTATCTCACCTCATTTGCTCACATTGTACATAGACTTATTTTTCTACTGGATTATTGACTGTATGTTTTGTTTTACTCCATGTGTAACTCTGTGTTGTTGTATGCGTCGAACTGCTTTGCTTTATCTTGGCCAGGTCGCAATTGTAAATGAGAACTTGTTCTCAACTTGCCTACCTGTTTAAACAAAGGTGAAATAAAAAAATAAATAAAATAGCCTGTTTTAGAGAAATGTAATCATTGAATATTGTAAGAGCATTCATTGTCTGCTTATATGCTCCCTTTTCTTATCCTACGGTTCTGACTTGGTGTACAGGGAGAATAATGTAAGAACGGGCCATGTTCTGAATTATGTTGCTGTACATTTCAAAAGTGCTGAATAATTAGTTATATTGACTATGTCCGTCCTAGCTCGCTCATTTATGTCTTAATCAAAATTACGGATTCCCTCTCCTCTGCTCGTCATCACCTTATGCCATATTTTGTACATCTCAATTGTCAGTAGAAACCACATTTGTTTAAGCAAGTCAGCCATATCAGTTATGTTTTTTTTAAAGGCAGTAAATGAAGCTGAATGAACTGTTTCGATGCCAGACAAGGCTCCACTGATTGCCAGGTGTGGAACTGGTAAGGTGTTGGGACTGCTGTTGGGACAGCTTTATGTTGGCCCTAACAGTTTGTGGGCACAGTTTGTCACAGTTATAGTGCAATTAATGTATTGTTTCATGTTGTATTATGTAGTGACTTTGCTGGCATGCATCCCCCCCAAAAATGTGGGCTAGTTTGCCCCACCAAGATTTACATGATAAAATTGCAACTGGGCATAAACCATGGCAAAATACATAGAATTGCTGGAAATGAGCTTTAAAACAGTAACATTTTCCAAGGTCCCCTTCTAGGGATTGTGCAAGGGGGGCAATAAAATTCACATAGCAAATCTCACTCCAAGTTTTTTCAAAAGTTGCCAGCCCTATACCTTCGAAATTGTTTTCACACACACACATTTTATAGGTCCGAACTCAAAAATAGCTATTTTTTCCCCGAGATCCCAGTTGTCTAGAATTCACTGAAGTCTGAGATTTCCCAGTTTCCAGTTGTTTTGAATGGGCAGAAGTCATGCTGGATTGACAGCATGGCCAATGTATTTAACCTTTACCGGCCCATGGTGTTGCATGTGAATGTTTAACTTTTAAGTTTGGAAAAGAGACCCTTAAACTCAGACTTGGAATTTCCAAACCACTCATTGTTGAATTTGCGATTTCCAACTTGTGTAATATTTATGTCCAATGGCCGATGAGCACGGATACATTTTCTCTATCATTTCTCTTCATATGAAGAATTGAAAAGGATTTGCCAGTAGATTGTAGTCTTAATTCATGATGATGAAAACCTGTCTCGCTTGCTAGCTAAGATTTTTAAAGTATGATGTTGACATGATCCGCGATTTATATTTATATATATATTTTTTAATGTTTGTCATTTATTAGACGCTCTTATCCATAGCGATTTACAGTAGTGATGCATACATTTTTATACCATTCGTTTTTTTGTACAGCCCAATCAAAGCTATGGTAGATATAACGTGTTGACGTCATTGTATCTGTGGCCAATGACCTTGAGCCTTCTTGGATGGGAACTTCTGATGTAAATCTATGGCAGCACCCAAGGTGCTGCACCAATCACGGCGCATCTAGAGAACATTACCAACCCCTACACTCTGTATTTTCCGCTGGCTGCCCCACCACAGGAAGCATTGAGCTAGGCTGAAACACCTGCATTTTGGCACTTGCTCAAAAAAAATAAGCAAAAAAGAGATCATGTTTGTATGCGGCTTTATTAACTATTTTTTTTATTGGTTGCAAACTGATGTGACACGTATTAATTCCAAAATAACATAACATCTAGAGCACCACCGGCCCTGAATGACAGGTCGCCACTGTGTCAGTGTAACTCCCAATTGTTGACAGTAAATGCTCTAATTGCATATTATGTGCCCCGCCCGACGCAGCTGCAGGAGGCTACATCCAATACTACCACACAGCCAGGCCAGTGGTATTAGAACTCTGTCACATTCATTAGTCCGATTCCATTTCAAAACGTGTTGCAAAACGTTCTGCAACAGAAACCGTTTACTCCAAACGCTCTTCAACGTGATGTAAAAGCTGTTAGGTTCTTAAATGAAGTTGTAGTTTCCACACGTTGCCATTCCAATCCGAATAGTCTGCAATGTGTTTGGGACAAGCTCAGCTGCACAGCTATACATTATCGATTCTTCCACGCTCTAAAGTGGAGTGAAGTCCACAGGGTTCCTTCCAACTTCTCCCAGACGTTTTATTTTTTGGAAGACTCAATTGAACTACAATTTCAGTTTAAGAACATTTGGAGTAAACAGCCAAAAGTCTTGTAACAGAATCCGACTAATGAATACACCACCGATTCCCTCTTGGGCAGGTGTACACTGCTGCCCCTTGTTGGACTAATTCGGATCTGCCACCGAACTGCTGTAAAAAACTTGAGGCAGCCTACACAATTTACTTTACTCAAATCTGGGACATGATTAACCTTGGGGAGTGACTATCGCTGGGTTTATTTTTTCCACTACTTGGTATTGGCGTCAGATCTTTTTCAGAGCTGATCTGATTGGCCAAAAGACCAATTAGTGGAAAAAGTATAAATTGGGCTTCATGTCTAAACGGAGCCTGTACTGGTTTCATAGTCACCTGGCCATTTATAAAATTCATCCGTCCCATTGCTGGCATTCTGGCTACAGCATCACATCCCTCCTGGGTTCCTTAATCCACAGGCACAGAACAGGCTGTTTAGACATTCTGCATCCTTAATGGAACGCTTTTCCCTATATAAACACTGAACAAAATATATATGCGACATGTAGTGTTTGTTTCATGAGCTGAAATAAAAATCCCAGAAATGTTCCATATGCACAAATCTGATTTCTCTCAAATTTTGCGCACTTCTTTACATCCCTGTCAGTGAGCATTTCTCCTTTGCCAAGATGATCCATCCACCTGACAGGTGTGGCATAGTAAGAAGCTGATGAAACAGCATGTTTACACAGGTGCACCTTGTGCTGGGGACAAGGCAACTAAAATGTGCAGTTTTGCACAACCCAATGTCACAGTTGAGCGAGAGTGCACTTGGCATGCTGACTGCAGGAATGTCCACCAGATCGATTGCCAGAGAATGTAATGTTAATTATCTACCATAAGCAAATTGCATTGATTTAGAGAATATGTCAGGTTGTTCAACCGGCCTCACAACCACAGAGTTGTGTGGGTGAGCTGTTTGACGTCAAAATTGTGAGTGCCCTGTGGTGGTATGGTATGGGCAGGCATAAACAACGAACACAATTGCATTTTATCGATGGCAATTTGAGTGCATAGGTACCTGACAAGCTCCTGAGGCCCATTGTCGTGCCGTTCATACGCCGCCATCACCTTATGTTTCAGCATGATAATGCACATTCCTATGTCGCAAGGATCTGTACACAATTCCTGGAAGCTGAAAATGTCCCAGTTCCTCCATGGCCTGCATACTCACCAGACATGTCCCCCGTTGAGCATGTTTGGGATGCTCTGGATCGATGTGTGCTCCAGTTCCCTTCAATATCCAGCAACTTCACACAGCCATTGAAATGGGGCAAGATTCCACAGACCACAAATGAACATCCTAATCAACTCTGAAGATGTTGCACTGCATGAGGCAAATGGTGGTCACACCAGATACCGACTGGTGTTCTGATCCACGCCCCTACCTTTTTTTATTTTTAAGTTCTGTATTCCCAGTCATGTGAAATCCATAGATTAGGACTTACATTTATTTCAATTGACATTTCCTTAACTCAGAAATTGTTGCATGCTGCGCTTATTTTTGTTAAGTGTATATATAATGCCATAAGACTAACAAGATCCAGGGTGACATGCTGCCTCAGCCATAATGGACCAGATCTAAATGATCAGCGACTGCTTTTTTCCCCTTATTAACACAAAGCCCCTTTCTGTATGTAGACATTATCAATGTAAGCTGCTGTAAAACAGGGTTTCCTAGGGCCCCCCGGGAGCACATTTAGGTTTTTGCCCTAAAGCAACACAGCTGACTCAAAACCAACTCATCAAACTTGAATTATTTTCAATCAGCTGTGTAGTGCTCGGGCAAAAACCAACCCAGGACAGAGTTTAGCAAAATTCTGCTGGCTATCAATGTAAAGGTTGGCATTAGACTAACCTATTCAATTTACATGTCATCAGGTGAGTGATAACGGGGATTTCAGTTATCAGTCCCAAGGTTTGTGTGTCAAATGTTCTTGATTTAGCCAAAGGGACAAATGCTTATCAAACAATGAAGTCCTTTATTGCCATCAGAACATGTGTGAAGACCAGCCTACCTGACACTGAGGAGTTGACAGTACCTGAACAGTACTACTAGCATACACACACAGAAAGGTCAACATTCTCTCCACCCAGAAAGACATGGGGATAGTGAGCCACAAACAGCAGATAGTATTAAAGACAACGGAGCGAGGTACACATTTCACACTATAACAAGACAAAAGTGATCAATCTTTCTCAATCCTACATGCAGGCATACACACATGAACCAAATATAGAAATACTCAGTGCGCTGCTGACGCATTAACACGCAGACAGTTGAAACGAAAAAGGGGTCAATCAATCTGGGTGATTGTAATTCAGTAAACACAATCCCTAACTAGCCTCAATACTTGTGTGAACATCTATCATGCTCAATGTTACACTGAGTATTACAATAAGTATTTAATGAGGGTAAGAAACAATTACACTAAGAAAATGGGGTTTCTTTTATTCTTAGTCATCCTTGTAAAAAGGCAGCCATATTGTGGGTGAATTTGAGTGGTGGAAAGGTATTCCAAAGCCACAACAGTTCTTAAGTGTCTACGGTATGGATTCTAAAACACATTCAAGGTGGACATTAGCAGCAGTTCTAGTAGCGGATAAAATGGTGAAACTGAAACCTGAACCCTCTGCCTCGTGCAAAGCTACTGCTGAATGATCATGCAGTTGGTTTGTTGATCGTTGTAGAAAAATAGTGCAAACTCAGAAGAAATCAACCAGTTCATCTCAAAAGACAGTTGATTTCATTTCCATTTTATTTCATATTTTCTATGTGGAAAGAACAAAACGCAGTTGAGAGAGGTAACCAAGACAGTAACATGAGCCACCAAGGGTTTCTGAGTCACACGCCCCCCCCCGCCTGTCGACCGCCACCTTTAGGAACCGGACAACCATCTCGCTTATAGTTCCATCTCAAAACACTGTAATTTCTCCTTTGACCACAATGCACAGTCGACCACACTGACTGAAGCCCTCTGCCCGTGACTGAATTGCAACAGTGTCGTGGTGCGGTCGTGCATCTGTGTAAGCCCGTGTGTGTATGGCTCTACTCATCCCTTTTGAAGCTGTGAGCATCACAGTCAGTCGAGTCTGCCTGTCTCCTCCACCAGCCACGACCACACGGACCATTCTAGAAGGGTGAAACAACGTGGCTCGCCTTCAACCCGTCTACCTCCCTTCCCTCGTGGTCGTCGTGGCATGTGCGTTCAGACCGCGATTCTGCAGGTCACCCAGGCATTAGTAAGTGTGGCTGGAAGCTAGAGCGCCGTGCTACCCTACCTCTCTATTCCACACCGCTAGTGGGCCATGAGAAAAAGAGGCACTAAAATTCTCATTTGTTTAAAGTCTAAATCGATCCATATATCATCAAGTCCTTAACCTCTCATTGTTTGTCGGTCAGTCGGTCTGTCAGGATGTATAGGGACAGCCCTGGACACTAGTGTAGAGCATGGGAGACAGGAAGTGATGCAACACTTCCTCCTACCCCGCCCGGCCAAAAGAGCGGCCTCGCCTGCCTTTGTGACCTCACCACCGACCCAGGGCTATGTTCCAAGAATTCTGTGTTCTCCCCCCCCCCCGATTTTAATCCTGTGGTTGCCAGCTCTCTCAACTGTGCACACGTACGTACAAACACAATCTCTCACACACACACACACACACACAGCCCAAACGCTGTCCAGTCCACTCTCACTGAGGACAAGCGCCTTGAATATTTTTGTTTGGCACCAGACTTTCTGGCCAGTCACTCGTTCCCTTGTTTTCTGTCCTACCACAGTTAACACCTCTACACTCTTAACTCCCATTCCCTCACTACTGGTCTGTTCTCTGAGCAAAAATAAAAGAAAAACCTCTTTCCTGTGACACAAAACTCAACAATGAACTTTTTCAAATTCAAGGCACAATGTCTATCAATAATCACATCGGTCTGTCCGTCATCACCAACCGACATTTAGGCCAGGGTACGTAGCACTCCTGACACTTGTTCTTCACCGCTTGGACTCATCCGCCTATCCCTCCCTTTCTCCAGCTGGCATCTATTCTCCTCTCAACTTTTAGAGACGCTTCTGTTTGAATGGGAGAGCGACCACAAGTCCAAACCAGTAATAACATAAAAAAAAAAATTGTCTCGTCCTGTTTTCTGAGATTCAGTTCTCTTTTAAATCAAGTCATATCCACCAGCCCTTTTGGCAACCTAGTTGTTTTTTAAAATAAGCACTAAGTACTGATAGATAGGATAACATACACCGTTACGTGTGTTTAAGTAAGATGCGACTGTCGTTTTTTTGTACTTTTTCTCTCCCCCCTCTCACTCAAAGTATGAATCCGGTATTTTGTTGTTTTTCACTCATCTGTTTTAAGGTTTAAGTAAATGCAAGCAGGGACAGAGTTTGCCATGAAGTCTTGCTCTAGACCTGGGTTTTTAGGGGGTGGGACCTAGTCCTCTACGAGACGCCGTTGACCAGGGTCTCGCTGGGCGTGGCCATGCCGTTACTAGGGGAACGCTTGGAGGGCACCATGCGCTCGTCCTTCTTGGCGCTGCTCCCGTTCTCCTGGGGGAACAGCAGAGGAGGGGAAACTGTCAGTTTAACAAGTTGCTATAAGCTGGTATTTTCTACGGTGTGTGTGTGTGTGTGTGTACTTTAGGCTCGGAAGCAGCAAGTGTCTCCTGGGGAAGGCTCTGTCGGCTCTGCGACTCGGCGCGGGATATGTAGTCTGCCACGGTCACTACAGACAAGAACCCAGAGAACAGTGATTTAAACAGGATATACTGTTTAATGACAAATCCAGCACAACACAGTGAGGAATGAGACTAAGGAAGGATACGGTAGACGAGATCAGACTACCATTTTCCTCTAAGGTCTAGACTGACAACAGGGAGGGAGGTTTGGGACGTCTGACACACTGCTCACCCTCGGCTGGCTGTCTTTCACGGCTGGGGGATCCTCCCTCGGGGTGGTTGCCGCGGTTACGACGGCGGCGGCTCCTGTTGCGGCGCTGGGGTCGGCCCTCCTCATCTGATAAAGGAGAGAAAAAAAAAGAGGAAGTATGAGAGACGTAACTTTAACACAACTTCAAACTAGTCACACAGCATAACTAACACTGGTACTCGACAAAATGACCCCCTCTCCAGACTTCCTACCCAGTCCGTTCTCGTTGGGTCCGACCTGGCTGTCTGACTCTGTGGCGGCGGCGTCCATCACGCTTGGCTCCTGGTCGTTACGGCGACGGCGGGAGCGTCTCCTGCGGTCTACTCCTCCCACTCCCTCGCTGGTGTCCGTGTCGCCCTGCTCACTCTCACCCTCCAGCAGGGAGAACGGGTTGCTGTCTGGGTCCCTCAGCACTGGCCAGGAGAGAGGAGAGAAAGAGAGGCCTAGCATATCAAACTGTACCACCTTCCAGTCGTATTGAAGGAAAACTTGGCCATTAGGTTTGAGCCGAAACATCCCAGTATCACCAAGGACCAATTTGATTCATTAGAGCACACCGGAACAAAACATTGTTACAGAACACTCAAAAGAGCATTTCTCATTGGACAAGGTCACAAAGTTTCCTTCTATATTTAGTGCACAATGAATACAACCCTGTACCCCATTTGGACTATTAATAAGCCTGCTGTATTGCACCTGAGCTGATAGAGTTGGTAGTCCTTGAGGCGGGTCCTCCGCGACCCCGTCCGGTGTTGGATCCACGGCCCCTGCCACCCCGACGGGAACCCCTCTCATCTCCTCCCACGCCTCGGGGCCGCTGGTCGCGCTCGTTGAGGTCCTCTGACTCAGAAGCGTTGGACTGCTCAGAGTTAGTACCTGGAAAACAGAGTAAGGGGCAGCTAGAGACTAAAACTTCAACTGACAATAGTATAATTTACTATAGTAAGTTAGCAGCTGTTTTGTTCTGACAGAGAGATGTAGTGAAATGAACAAATGGCGAGAGGGGGATGAAGGCAGGAATGAAGGAATGTGGAGCGTTTTGTACAATACTGTAGTTTTTAGTCCCAAGTGTGTGTGGTGTACCAGTTGTCTCAGCAGAAAACCCATGAGAGAGAATACCAAATAAATAGTCAGACCAGTTGGTGTTCACTGCAGCAAAGCACGTTACCAAATCGTCATGTCGACTGACGGAGTGTAGCCTGCAAACACCAAGTTCACACAGAACCAAACTATCCACTTGTAGTCAAAATAATAATTTTCCGTTTTAGATGGAAGCATGTGAGGGTTGTTGGGTTGATTGTAAATGACTGTTTTATATATTTACATTTTCTTAACATGAATAGATAGGCCTCTCCTGACTGATATGAAGTAGGTTGATATGGATGAAGGAGCATAGAGAAATCACAGGTGATGGAGAACTACATCTTTGTGGAAGGGAGGGGGCGAGAGTTCAGGGTACAAGCAGAAACTGTTAAAAAGGTATGTACACAGCTGTACACCGTCGCTGAGTAAACAGCCACTCAAAGTTTAGCCTTGTGTATGATAAATATGTGTTTGTATATTGAGATATTGGTCTTATCAGATGATAGAATGCAGTTAGCAGTAAGGGATCTTGGGAGTTGTAATCTCGTCCTCACCATATCCAGAGTACTGGCTGTTGGAGGGCCTGCGTCCTCGTCCGCGGCCTCCGTAGGTGCGGGAGGTGTGGAGGTTGGTGGAGTTGCTGCTCTCGTCTGTGAGGTAGCCCTTCTCCCTGTCCCCGGGGCCGGTGCCCCCGACCCGACTAGGGGGGGCACGGTACCCCACCCCAATCTGACGGAGCTGCTCGTCAATCTGCAGCCGCTCCAGACGCAGCTGCTCCACTTCCTGTTAGAGACGGACATGTTAGGACATATATCATTAGGTATATTCCTATAGGGCAGAGAGACAGCGATACATGTTTGGACATAGTGCCTATAAAAAGTCTACACCCCCTTAAACTTTCCACACTTTGTCATGAAGTGGGAATTAAATAGATTTAATCGTTATATCAGTCGCTAGGCTTCCATCCAATTTGGCAGATTTTCGTGCGAATATTCTCAAATCTGCGTAATGACAGTGCACACAAATAACTTTTGCCATTCAATTCCCATGTACCGAAAGAAAAAGAAAAGTTAAACGGGTTTCCATCACCTTTTCAACACTGCCGGTTGCATTGCCAATGTGCCAACTCTGGTCTTGGCAAATGAACTCTAGCCAATAGCTTGCAGAAGCAGTGCGGGTAGGCTAACTACATTGAGATTATGGAGAAGAGCGATATTATTTGCATTTGTCAAACAGCAGCCAAGCATCGATCATCATGTCACCAGAATAAGACCGTCGATATTTGTTGGAAAGGAGGATCAAGCTCATCAGGAATACAGTGTAGATGTTGTTAATGTTGTAAATGACTATTGTAGCTGGAAACAGCAGATTTAATGGAATATCTACATTAGGCCCATTATCAGCAACCATCACTCCTGTGTTCCAATGGCACGTTGTGTTAGCTAATCCAAGTTTATCATTTTAAAAGGCTAATTGATAAATGGGCCTCGGTACGCCTATGTAGATATTCCATAAGAAAATCTGCCGTTTCCAGCTACAGTAGTCATTTACAACATTAATGTCTACACTGTATTTCGGATCAACTTGATCCATAAAAAAAAAAAGTGTTTCTTTTAAAAACAAGTACATTTCTAAGTGACCCCAAACTTTTGAACGGTGTGAGTTATATATATACATACATCTTTCCTTTTACATATTTAGAAAATTACATACATACATACATACATCATAAGAATTTACTGTGTGTGATTTGTATATATACATACAAATCACACACAGTAAAATTCTTATGAGCCCATAAACAACAATGCAGAAATTAAGAAATTTTCTAAATATTCTAAAAGGAAAAAGAGTAACAATTACGAGGATATATACAAGGGATACAGGTAGTCAATATGCAGGGAGACAGGTTAGTCAAGGTAATTAAGGTAATATGTAGGTAGGGGTAAAGTGGCTATGCATAGATAATAAAAGAGGGTAGCAGCAGTGTGTGTGAAGAAATGAGAATGTATGAGTGTGTGGCGTCAATGTGTGTGTGTGTGTTGGAGTGTCAGTGCATTTTGTGCGAGTGTGCGATTAGAGTTCAGGGAGTGTTCATCGAGCCTGTGCAAGAGTCAGTGCAAAAAACAAGGGGCTCAAGGCAAATATTCCAGGTTGCCTTTTGATTAACTGTTCAGTAGTCTTATGGCTTGGGGTGTATAAGCTGTTCAGGAGCCTTTTTGTCCCAGACGTGGCGGTCTGGTACCGCTTGCCGTGTGGAAACAGAGCAGTTTGACTTCAGTGGCTGGAGCCTGACTATTTTTAGGGCCTTCCTCTGACACCGCCTGGTATAGAGGTCCTGAATGGCAGGAAACTCTGCCCAAGGGCAGTGTGGAGTGTAGTAGAGATGGCATCATCTGTAGATCTGTTGGGGTGGTATGCAAATTGGAATAGGTCCAGGATTTCTGGGATGCTGGTGTTGATGTGAGCCATGACCAGCCTTTCAAAGCATTTCACCGCTACAGATGTGAGTGCTTCAGGGTGGTAGTCATTTAGGCAGGTTACCTTAGTGTTCTTGGGCACAGGGACAATGGTAGTCTGCTTGAAACAAGTAGGCATTACAGATGGTAAGGGAGAGGTGGAAAATGTCAGTTGGTCAGCGCATGCTCTGAGGAAGCATCCTGGTAATCAGTCTGGCCCTACAGCTTTGTGAATGTTAACCTGTTTATAAAAAGGTCTTAAAGTGGCTGCTCCACTAAAAAAAGCTTTGCGATTATGCTGCGGTACTTAGAGGTCATTTGTGGTTTAGTACGGTACCCTGCATCACAACTTCATTGCTCCTGACCAGCTCAAGCGGGAGTTAGAGCACTGATTATGCTTTTGGGTCCCAAGGTGCAACTGTGTCTCTCTAGTACTGTAGCCTACTCCTGACAGTTCACTTTGTACAGCGCCTTAGTGGCGCGGCAGTCTAAGACACCGAATTGCAGTGCAAGCTGTGTTGCTACAGAAGCTGGTTCAATACCTGTTCTGGCCTCGACTGGGAGACCCATGAGATGACTACATGGTTTTTGGTTTCTCGCCCTCAAAAGAAAACACAATTCTAAATAAAAGCTGACTTTATTAACAAATTAGTAACAATGTCAAGAAATACCCTTCCCCCCCAAGTTATTTGAAAAGTTATATTTTTTTAAACAGTGATTATTATTATTATTAATTTTGAATTATATAAAAGCCCCTTGGATATTCTCACAGATCTATTATTAGCCCTGTTATTAGCAGGACAATATATATATAAAATATTGGTAATGGCACCCAAATGGCAAAAAATGGGATTACTTGGCAGATCTCCAGCCTTATCCACTGAAATAGCCGTGGGCGCGCGCGAGGTTCAAGGCATGAGGGCAGGGGATGGGCCGCAGAGCCACGCACAGAAGACAAACCTAGCCCATGAGGAAGGGGTGGGGGTAGACCCCCACTCCACCCCACTGGGTAGCACAGAGCAACACTTCCAGGGGCATTGCACTAATAATGGTGCTGACTAGGGAAACGTTCCTGCTGTTCTTAGTGCCAGTTTGCACGTTCAAACTAAAACAATGTAACTAATAATGGCGTGAAAAATGCCCCTTAGATATTTATTCAGAGGGCAGATATGGTTAAATATTAAAAGCATTAGACCTCTCACTAAAGGCATGAGACAAGTTATTTAAAAATAAAATGACATGAAATGCACACATTTGTAAATCCCAAACTGAAAGTAATTGGAAAGGTAGATACAAAATGATGTTGACATTGTGGTTTCAATAAAGAAAGCAAACAAAATGTAAACAAGATGCTGTGTTTTATTTACATTAGCGAGGGACAGCTGGTGGCATTTTGTAAACAGGTTTTCAAACACTTGTAGCCAGATTAGCAGGACACAACTCTTTATAGCCCGGCTACTGTAGGTGTGAAAGTCACCTTTCCAGTACTCTTCACCCCAGCCCAAACTGCACCCATAACAGTTACCATTCAAAAACTAGCTGTTTACCCCCAAAAAAGGACATTGTGACCAAAGAGAACAGACATCGTTTTCATCAAGCCAGCTTCTTTCTATGGTGCTACCCATTCCAGGGTTAGGATTTTCAAGAGGACTTGAAAATTTGCCGGAACTGAGATGATCACCAGAACTAAAAAAAAGGTACTTTGGTTTAAAAGCATTTTCTATACAAAAAAACCCAAACATGTATATTGCCTATCAATGTGGAGGCATACTGTGTATTAAAATCAATTAAATAAAGGTAAAAAAAAAAAAAAATGTGAATGTGTTTTTGCAGAGAATACAACCATGCCGCCAACCATCCATGGAGATCAGTGGACAAAGGGCTGGACAACAGGCCGCACCGAGACAAAACACAAGGTTGCCAAGAAAGCGGTGAGTTTTGCTAGATTCTTAAAATGTGTACGCAGCATTAGTGTTGGAGTCAATTAATTCTTAATTGATCTACCATTTCTATCATAGGCCGCTGTAAATTGATGGGGGCTCAGGGGTGGTACCGTTCTGCTCATCTGATGAAGGTGCACATGGATCAGATTCAAACTTTGAAGATGAGATCAAGTCATTGAAGGCAGACCAGCAGAAAGAGAAACATAATCTGAGGGAAGAGATACGGGCGACAGCTGATGCATTGGTCCAGAGCGAGGCAGCAATGGTGGAGAATGACGCGTTGAAGAGGGCGAGGAACGAGAACGTTACAATCCATGCCAGGCACACCTGTGAGCTCTGGGACTCCACCTCCGACAGGCAGAGTCAACATACCTGGCGGGTTCATCAGGTCATCCTGACATATCCATTCCTCTTCTGACAACAGAACTTGACCAACTGCTCACTGGGCAGAGCAAGGGCCATCCGGACCATTATGCTGTTCTGCTATGTTTACTTGTCAGACTGCACAGTAGCCTGATAAGATGTAAGCCACCAGCATTTGTTTAAATACTTTATTATCCAAATATAAAAGCATATACTGTACAATACTGTATTTCTTCATCAGCATCTTTATAATAAAATGATAAAAATACTAATTCAAAATGCAGATGTTTATTAGTTATGAATCCATAAAATTACTATGGGAATAAATATCACAGAACAACAGAAATATTGGAACAAAGTTGTCTAATGAAGGTAAACTAATTACAGTTTACTGGAAAATACTATTTCAAACACTCACACGCTCACGTTGTACAGCGCCATTATGGCTATTAGCAGGTAGCTGGACAATAGACTTGCCTAGGAGGGTAAGGAGTGAATTCTATCGTCAAATGTATTTCTTAGTGAGGTTGGCTGTACTACAACTAGGCGTGATTGGATTAAACTGAAATTGCAACCACCAGAAAAGATAAAACAAAAAAACGTATTATGCATCACATGTGACCGTGATTGGGAGTCCCATAATGCAGTGCACAACTTGCCCAGCGTTTCTCTCCCTCTAAAAACAGAAATAAATGTTTTGGCCTTTACTCAGATTACAATCACTCACTTTCACCCCCCCCCCCCAAACAAAATAACCTCCAAAGTATTGTTATATATTATCAAGTTGATGGCACAGTCCTATAGCCCAGCACCTACATAAAGCTGAGTGACTCACTCATTCATGGCTTTGGATCAAAATAAGTACCAACATTCTTTCTGATAGTCTTTAATAAATAAATGTTTTGGTTATCCTGACCTGGACACCATGTACAGTATTATAATAGCCCATTATGGGTTATAAGCAGGACAATATACCTTTACCAACACCTCTGTATTTTGTTACTTTGTGGATGGGGCCTCACGAGTGGCGCAGCGCAAAATGCGTTGCTACAGATGCAGGTTCGATACCCGTGCCGGACACCACCGGGAGACCCATGAGGAGGCTTTTGGTTTTAATTTAGAATCCTCTATATGTAATTATTGGCGGCGAGTCACGCCATATTTTCCAATATACTGTAGGCCTACCGTGGGTGACATGAGTCCCACTAGTGTTGAGTAATGTGCTGTTAAAAGTGGTGTACGTCTTATTTATTTAAAGAGCATATTGAAGTTCGAAGCAATAGGATTTGAAGCAATAGCCTTCAACTATTTTAGCACAGTTTCACACTGCGCTGGGGCAAGCATGGGCACTGGTCTTGATAAATCAATGAGCGATTTTTATTTTCACTGAATCTCAGTTTGGGTATTGGTTAGACAAAAATTATGGTGTAGAAATATTATGCTCTTAGTGTAACCTTTAATTAAATAGCCCAGTACTGTAGCCTAGTCCCTACGCTGCAACTTTTAAAGAACGAACCACTGTACATCGGCGACAGTGTGATCACACAGTCATCCTGGACAGCTGGTGCTCTGATGAAAGGTTCAGTGTTGCTTGCCTTGAAGAAAGCATAGAAAGAATTATGCCCGTCTGGTAGGCTCACATCACTGGACAGCTCGCAGCTGGGTTTCCCTTCGTAATCTGTAGACATTTGCAAGCTCTTCACATACAATGAACGTCTCAGCCGGTGTAGCAGGATTCAATATTAGTCCCATAGACGCTTTGCCTGTGATGGTTCATCTGAGACGTTTTACATTTTTTTGTAATTTAGCAGATGCTTTAATCCAGAGCGATTTAGTGTGCATACATTTTTGTACCGTCAAGTATTGGTCCCCCATAGGAATCAAACCCACAACCCTGGTGTTGCAAATGCAATGTTCTACCAACTGAGCCACATGCGAGACATGCATATGTATGCAACAACGCATGATTGTTGTCTGTGAAACACAGCAAAGGCCTACACTTTTTGGCCTAAATGCAAAGTCTTATGTTTGGGGCAAATCCAACATGTCACTGAGTAAATACCTCCTTATTTTCTAGCACAGTGGTGGCTGCATCATTGTATGGGTATGCCTGATATCAGCAAAGAAAGGATAGTTTCTCAGGAAGAAAATAAGCAGGATGAAGCTTCAAACAGGCAAGATTCTAGAGGAAAACCTGCTTCAGTTTGCTTTACACCAGACACTGGGAGAGGAATTCACCTTTCAGCAGGACAATAACCTACAACAAAGCCAAATCTACACGGCAATTGCTTTCAAAACAATGAACGTTCCTGAGTGGTTGAGTTACAGTTTTGACCTAAATCACACTGAAAATCTATTTCAAGACATGAAAATGGCTTTTTAGCCACATGATCCAACAACTTTACAGAGCTCGAAGAATTTCACCCAAAAATTAAAAATGGGCAAATATTGCACAATACAGGTGTGCAAAGCTCAGACTAACTCAAGAAAACTCACGTCAAATCGCTGCCAACTGTGTTAACACATGCATTGCCTCAGGGGTGAATATTTAACTACTAAAGGTATACTAGTATTATTTTTCATTAATCTTTTAACACATTTGGAATTGTATTCCACTTGCCATTACAGAGTATTGTGAAGATTGTTGACAAAATTACAATGAAATCCATTTCAATTCCACTTTGTAATAATAAAATGTGAATAAATCCAGGGGGTGGGGGTGTAGTCTTTCTATAGGCATTGTGTGTAAGATTCCTATAGGGCAGAGGCCAAGGTACATGTTAAGTTAAAAAGCATATGTGTAGCTAGAAATGGAGTCAGAAGTTTACATACACTGAGGTTTTATTTATTTAACTAGGCAAGTCAGTTAAGAACAAATTCTTATTTTCAATGACGGCCTAGGAACAGTGGGTTAACTGCCTGTTCAGGGGCAGAATGACAGATTTGTACCTTGTCAGCTCGGGGATTTGAACTTGCAACCTTCTGGTTAATAGCCCAACGCTCTAACCACTAGGCTACCCTGCCGCCCGGTTGGAATCATTAAAACTTTTTTTCAACCACTCCACAAATTTCTTCTTAACAAACTATAGTTTTGGCAAGTCGGTCAGGACATCTACTTTGTGCATGACAAGTTATTTTTCCAACAATTGTTTACAGACAAATCATTTCTTTCAAACTTAGTGCCTCTTTTGCTTGACATCATTGGAGAATCTAAAGAAATCAGCCAAGACCTCAGATTTTTTTTGGGAGACCTCCACAAGTCTAGTTCATCCTTGGGAGCAATTTCCAAACGGCTGAACGTACCACGTGCATCTGTACAAACAATAGCACGCAAGTATAAACACCATGGGACCACGCAGCCGTCATACCGCTCAGGAAGGAGACGAGTTCTGTCTCATAGAGATGAATGTACTTTGGTGCGAAAAGTGCAAATCAATCCCAGAACAGCAAAGGACCTTGTGAAGATGCTGGGGGAAAACAGGTACATAAGTATCTATATCCACAGTAAAACGAGTCCTACATCGACAACCTGAGAGGCCGCTCAGCAAGGAAGAAGCCACGCTCCAAAACTGCCATAAAAAAGCCAGACTACAGTTTGCAACTGCACAAGGGGACAAAGATTGTACTTTTTGGAGAAATGTCCTCTGGTCTGATGAAACAAAAACAGAACAGTTTGGACATAATGACCATAGTTATGTTTGGTGAAAATAGGGGGAGGCTTGCAAGCCGAAGAACACCATCCCAACTAGAGGTTGACCGAATCATCAGAATGGCAAATTAACTGGGGCCGATTTCAAGTTTTCATAACAATCGGAAATCGGTATTTTTGGACAACGATTTTGCCGATTTTTATTTATATATATAAAAAAATATATATATACAGTGCCTTGCGAAAGTATTCGGCCCCCTTGAACTTTGCGACCTTTTGTCACATTTCAGGCTTCAAACAAGGATATAAAACTGTATGCGACACAATCATGAAGTGGAACGACATTTATTGGATATTTCTAACTTTTTTAACAAATCAAAAACTGAAAAATTGGGCGTGCAAAATTATTCAGCCACTTTACTTTCAGTGCAGCAAACTCTCTCCAGAAGTTCAGTGAGGATCTCTGAATGATCCAATGTTGACCTAAATGACTAATGATGATAAATTCAATCCACCTGTGTGTAATCAAGTCTCCGTATAAATGCACCTGCACTGTGATAGTCTCAGAGGTCCGTTAAAAGCGCAGAGAGCATCACGAAGAACAAGGAACACACCAGGCAGGTCCGAGATACTGTTGTGAAGAAGTTTAAAGCCGGATTTGGATACAAAAAGATTTCCCAAGCTTTAAACATTCCAAGAAGCACTGTGCAAGCGATAATATTGAAATGGAAGGAGTATCAGACCACTGCAAATCTAACAAGACCTGGCCGTCCCTCTAAACTTTCAGCTCATACAAGGAGAAGACTGATCAGAGATGCAGCCAAGAGGCCCATGATCACTCAGATGAACTGCAGAGATCTACAGCTGAGGTGGGAGACTGTCCATAGGACAACAATCAGTCGTATATTGCACAAATCTGGCCTTTATGGAAGAGTGGCAAGAAGAAAGACATTTCTTAAAGACATCCATAAAAAGTGTTGTTTAAAGTTTGCCACAAGCCACCTGGGAGACACACCAAACATGTGGAAGAAGGTGCTCTGGTCATGGTTTTATATCTTTATGTTTGAAGCCTGAAATGTGGCAAAAGGTCGCAAAGTTCAAGGGGGGCAAATACTTTCGCAAGGCACTGTATATATATTTAACTAGGCAAGTTAGTTAAGAACACTCTTATTTTCAATGACGGCCTAGGAACGGTGGGTTAAACTGCCTTGTTCGGGGGCAGAACGACAGAGTTTCACCGTGTCAGCTCGGGGGATCCAATCTTGCAACCTTACAGTTAACTAGTCCAATGCAATAACGACCTGCCTCTCTCTCGTTGCACTCCACAAGGAGACTGCCTGTTACGCGAATGCAGTAAGCCAAAGTAAGTTGCTAGCTAGCATTAAACTTATCTTATAAAAAATTATCAATCATAATCACTAGTTAACTACACGTTTGATGATATTACTTGATATTATCTAGCGTGGCCTGCGTTGCATATAATCTGACTGAGCATACAAGTATCTAAGTATCTGACTGAGCAGTGGTAGGCAGATGCAGGAGCGTAAACATTCATTCAAACAGCACTATCGTGATTTTTGACAGCAGCTCTTTGTTGTGTGTCAAGCATTGCGCTGTTTATTACTTCAAGCCTATCAACTCCCGAGATGAGGCTGGTGTAACCAAAGTGAAATGGCTAGCTAGTTAGCGCGCACTAATAGCGTTTCAAACGTCACCCGCTCTGAGCCTTGGGTTGGTTGTTTCCCTTGCTCTGCATGGGTAACGCTGCTTCGATGGTGGCTGTTGTCGTTGTGTTGCTGGTTCGAGCCCAGGGAGGAGCAAGGAGAGGGACGGAAGCTGTATTGTTACATTGGCAATACTAAAGTGACAATAAGAACATCTAATAGTCAAAGATATATGAAATACAAATGGAAAAGAGGGAAGTAGTCCTATAATAACTACAACCTAAAACTTCTTACCTGGGAATATTGAAGACTCATGTTAAAAGGAACCACCAGCTTTCATATGTTCTCATGTTCTGAGCAAGGAACTGAAACGTTAGCTTTCTTACATAGTACATATAGCACTTCTACTTTCTTCTCCAACACTTTGTTTTTGCATTATGTAAACCAAATTGAACATGTTTCATTATTTACTTGAGGCTAAATAGATTTTATTGATGTATTATATTAAGTTAAAATAAGTGTTCATTCAGTATTGTTGTAATTGTCATTTTTACAAATACATTTAAAAAATAAAATAAAAATCTGCCGATTAATCGGTATTGGCATTTTTGGTCCTCCAATAATCAGTATCGGTGTTGAAAAATCATAATCGGTCGACCTCTAATCCCAACCGTGAAGCACGGGGGTGGCAGCATCATGTTGTGGGGGTGCTTTGCTGCAAGAGGGACTGGTGCACTTCACAAAATAGATGGCATCATGAGGGAGTAAAATTGTGGATATATTGAAGCAACATCAAGACATCAGTCAGAAAATTAAAGCTTGGTCGCAAATGGGTCTTCCAAATGGACAATGACCCCCAAACATACTTCCAAAGTTGTGGCTAAATGGCTTACTGGACAACAAAGTTAAGGTATTGGAGTGGCTATCACAAAGCCCTGACTTCAATCCTATAGAAAATTTGTTGGCAGAACTGAAAAAGTGTGTGCGAGCAAGGTCAACACTCCTGACTCAGTTACACCAGCTCTGTCAGGAGGAATGGGCCAAAATTCACCAAAATTATTGTGGGAAGCTTGTGGAAGGCTACCTGAAACATTTGACCCAATTTAAACAATTTAAAGGGAATGCTTCCAAATACGAATTGAGTGTATATGTAAACTTCTGACCCACTGGAAATTAAAAATAAAAGCTGAAAAATCACTACTATTTCTGACATTTCACATTCTTAAAATAAGTGGTGATCCTAACTGACCTAAAACAGGGAATTTTAACTCGGATTAATTGTCAGGAATTGTGAAAAACTGAGTTTGAATGTATTTGGCTAAGGTGTATGTAAACTTCGACTTCGACGATGTGGACCGGCAAACATTTATATGATTTGATTATTTATTTAGCAACATAATGGGACCCACCCATACTTATGGGCCCTGCTCAAAAGTATTACACTATAAAAAGGGAATAGGGTGCCATTTGGGATGCACTTTTAGTGGGGAAACCACCATCATTGCAGAGTTGACACAGCCTTAAGTCATGTGAATTTACCATGTGCAGCAGTTTGATGTGATTTCCCAGTGGTTTTGTGAAATAAGCCATGTAAGAGCCAAACACTACATTCTGCAGTGTGTTCAAGGGGGTGGTCAGTTTAGGCGTTTTAGGGATTGGGCTAAAGTACAGACAGCAGTTTACTGGGAACTTTTGGTGAGGTGGTTGAGGGTGGAAGGGTTGGAGGGTGTCACTTCAGAATGCGACAGCTGTCGCCACTGAGCCTTGTGTGAGGTGGCTGACGATGGGTGAGCGGGTGCAAGGATGAGTAGAGGGTGCGTTATTTTTGGAGGCTAGGGTCCAGATATCCTGTAATCTACACCCCTACCCCTCGTCCCAACCCTGAGTAGGGGGCTATTTTTAAAAGCACAGGGTAAGGGCAAAATGTAGCCGCTATCAGCAGCTTTCACATGAGGTAGGTAGGTGGAGGAGGACGGGACAGGTGACCAATTTGGAATGATCTGACACCACCTTATACACACTGCATCTCCTCCCCTCTCCTCATACAGAAGTGGTGGTGTGTAGAATACACAGAAGAACACCAACCGGTGTAAGACAACGTCTTCCATGAATGTCCACACAAGAGTAGCTAGACTAGAACTTGCCCCGGATTCAGGGTCAGATATTTTTTCCATTCCCTTTAACGGTTATGGTTAGGGGGGGTTGAGTAATCTGATCCTAAATCTGTGGGTAATGGGAACTCCTACCATGCGTCTATATTCTGGCCATTGGCCCACAGTACGTATGTAAGCATGTATAAAAAAATGCACAGGCATATAGGGTCAATATACATCTTAACGTGTGGTAACAGAGAGGAGTCCAATGTTTAATTGACATCAGCAGAGGTCAGGCCTGAGAGCGGCAGTGATCTCTCCCCTGTGTGTGTGTGTGTGTGCGCCTCACCTGTAGGTAGGCCACATGGTACTCCAGTAGGGCCTGGGCGTTGCTGATGTTCTCTTTAGTTCCCACAAAGACAAAGGGGACCATGCCCTGGAGAGAATGACAGTGTAAGAGAGTGGACTGGTAGACTGTTATGCTTCATTATACATTTGGAGGTGGACGAGTCCTGATGTTAGGTCATGGACATTTGGACACATTTGTGTATTTCCATAAGGGCCAAATAACTGGTGTCTTTAAATTGATGTAGAAATACATAGAGGTTTCTCTTTGAAGGGACATTTTTTGAAAATAAAGTGGGGAAAAGCACACTGAACAACAGTGATATACACCAACCGATGGAGTGGGCCCAAGCAACCCCTCCTAGAATGGGTAATGTACAGTAGACATGCAGCGGAAACTGAAATGGGACAACTGACAGCGTCGACAGACCAAGCCTACGGATTGCAAAATTCCATTCACCTCTTGTTTAGGGGCAGTGTCTTCTCTGCCAGCCCCCTGCTTGCCTACCTCCTCACGGGGAAGCTTTTTGTCATTGTCCCCCTCGATCCGGACCCGCACCACCCCGGATTTGTCCACAATCTCCTGGATGACTTTGCCGTTCTTGCCGATCACTTTTCCTGGGAGAGGAGAGAAAGAAGAGGGTGCATTTGGAGACCAAGGATTAGCTGGATGAATCCGTAAACATGGGCACCCTCATAGATATCATCCTGACCAACTTGCCCTCTAGTTTATATCAAATTATAAAAGATGCCACAATTCAGACAATCATTGTTTCTCAGTACATGTGTATGCAGGAACTTTCCTGATTGACTAAATCATGAGGGTGGGGCGTCACTCACCTACGAGGTTCCTGGGCACCTGGAAGTAGTCTTCTTTGAACTCCAGGAAAACCCTGGCCAGCTTCACCGCTTCTGGGGTCTGCAACGCAAAGACAACATCAATCCAACCTGCCATTAAACACATACAGAGAGAGATAAAGGCTGACAGCCTGCCACACACACGCTGACACACACCAAGACCCCACTCTCACCACAACATGCCCACCCACCTCTCCGTAGATCCTGAAGGTGCAGCTCTCCTCCTCCAGTTCGATGGCGGTGACACCAGGCACCTTCCTGGCCTGCTGGATGTTGGCACCGTGGGAGCCAATGGCCAGGCCCATCAGGTCTTCCCTTACCTTCACCTCTTCCTGGTACGCGGACGCCAGCTGCTTACTTGTCTGGGGGACAAGGACAATAGGGTGTCTGTCTACATGTTGATGGCCAGTCTCAAGCGTGTTTGATTCTAACTGAATGAACATGGGGGGAGAAGTGTGTGTGTATACCTCAAGGTGTTTAGTGGCTTCTTCGTTGCGGGACATGAGCATGAGCTTGGTACGGATGCTGCGGAAGTGCATGTCGCTCAGGAGAGCAGCACGCTTCACTGTTGTCTCATTTGTTGACTAGAGAAAGCAGAAGTGTTAGTCAGAAAGCTGGTTAAAGAAGAAGAAAAAGGGACATTACTAAAAAACGCTAGCCTTGTAGCACTGCTCTCAGAGTAGGAGAGCTGATCTAGGATCAGGTCCCCCCAGTCCATATAATTACCTAATAATGAACTAAAAAAGGCAAACTGATCCTAGATCACTAAGCTTCTCAGAGTAGGAGTGCTGAATACAGGCCCTGAAAGCAGTAGTGGCTGTGATACTGACCAGCACGATGAGCTCGTGTGAGGCTGCACTGTAGAAGATGCAGTTGGCTCCAATGGCTTTCCTGAAGTCTTTATGGATGTTGTCGTTCGCACAGCTGTTGGTAAAAAAAAGCAGAAAAAGAACTTGGGTCAAACCACAGTTATTCACAACAACAGTGCACTATGTTGCTACTGTGAGAGGCTGATGGCCTGCCCAAAAGACAGCTCAAAGACAAAGCTTCAACGACAACATTTCGATGTGTATAACTGTCTAAACAAGAAACCCTTCACAAATAGCACCCTATTCCCTACATAGTGCACCACGTTACGGAAGTAGCCTTTTAAAAAATAGGGAGCCATTTCAGGCGCAGCCAAAGTACTCCAATGACTAGCGGAGTAACATGTTGCCTCTGGTTGTTCAATCTGAGTACAGTGCTACAGCGCCGCCCCAGTGGTGAGAATGGTGTAGTGCACTGCCGGGGTCAGAGGTCAAACACTCACATGTTCCGTAGGTCTTCTGGGATGGCGATGGGGACCTTGTGGAAGGAGTTTCGGGAGGAAGGGCTGTTGGGGTTGACGGGCCGGATGCGTTCGTGCGTGACGATCTCGTTGTATGTGGCGTCGCACGCTGCGTACTCGATAACGTAGAACTAAAGGGTTCAAAGGGAGAGACAAAGGTTCTCAGAGATGGCGAAATTGCAAGAGAAAGAAAATATTTAATGAATAGAAATAGACCCAGATTAATATAAATATGGGTAAAATAACAAGGATCATTAAAATAAAGTATATTTTACACAGAGCTCCACCATATACCTTTATTAATAAACAACGTTTCAACCCTGCAAGGATCTTCGTCAGATCATTTCAAATAACAGCGGTTTTCAGAGATTGAGAAATGGCAAGAGAAATAACGTGTGCCGAATAATAATAATGGGGACTATAGTGGGTTGGACTAGATGAGGTACTTCTACCAAACTACCTAGGGAGCAAACAGAGCAAACAATCAAACAGCCCAAAAGACATAAATTATTCATCCCACACAAGACAACTTACATTGAATATTCATAGGGCTTTGGGTCAAGGTTAATCAGAAATGGCACTTCTTTTTAAAAATGTAATTCAGCTAAGGTTTTATTCATGTGATAAATTAACCAATAGTCATTTTCTTAGTCCCTTCTGACAGAGCGAGGGCAAGAGAAAGAGAGCGAGAGAGATGGAACTCCACACAAAGCACAAACCACACAAAGCTGACATTCCAAACCTTTATCACTGATCAAAAGTGTGGTCAAATCCAGCATCAAGCCTCACTAACAGCGTCCGCATGCTTCCCATTCGAAACAGTTTGTGCATATATTATGACGACAATGTGACGTTTCTGTTCGTTTTGGTCGCCGGCAAGGTTTTTTGGGGAACTGCTAATAATACTAGGTAAATGTCATTCACAAATGCAAATGGTCTAATTCAAAACCAAACTTTATTCACTTTATAAATGAAATTAAACAATATGGCACTACTTTAACTAAAATGAAAACAAACTTTTTTCTCGAGCCAAGCGGAAGTTCGGAGCCAAAGCCCACACTCCATTGGTCATTAGTAGGGATTCTTCAATTGAGTGTTTGTTGTCATTCAACGATACTCGTTTTCAAGCACATTGACAAATAGGCTACAGCACCAAACATCTTGGACGTAAAATTGCACGACTTACATCCCCTCTGCAAAATCATAAAAATGTACAACAGATTTCTTATATATATATTTTTTTTTAAATGTAAGTGTCATTTGGGACTCCGTGTGCCAGACAGGGAATATAATGTTTAATGTTAGTCATTAAATTCCAAAATCAACCCTCGGCCCCTACTCAATTGCCAAGTCAGAAGATCTGAGAGGATTGGATAGGTATATAATAATATATAAAACTTTTTTTTTAAGGTAGTTGCTTCAGCTTTCCTTCTCAAAGACTAGGTGGGATCTACAGAAGTGCTAGGGGTCAATATGGAATGTAGAATCTGTGTGTAGTCTAGGTGACCCTACAGTACGTAACTGCCTGCTTTAAACAAGCTATGTGCTTCCTGCTGCATTAGTTGTCCCAATTAGCCTACATTAGAGTGCTGTGTGTGGGTCTATACAAGGGATGACTGAGGGGTATCCCGTAGTGGACGGAGCGTGTGTGTAAAACGCTGATGCATCACACAACATGCACATGACATTGCACAAATGACTACTTGGACTGATCAAGAAAATTAAAAAGGGGACTATTTAGCAACAATACACCAAAGTCTTGGTTGAGATACGGGGATGTTCATCACCTATTCACACAAGAAAATTGTTTTTAAATCACACGCACAGTGCCCCCCCCCTACCGACCCCATGCCGGCCCCAGCGTGCACCCGACCCCTAACTCACCAGTCCCTGACTCACCTCTCCCTTCATCATTCTCACCCGGGCCAGCCACCAGCCACATGGCTCCTGCTCATTGGCCCTCGAGTACACCTGTTGGAGGGGTAAACAGGAGATGATTATACAGGGAAATACAGGTGTTTATACCTGCTCGGGTTGCAAAATTCCAGTAACTCGCAGGTTTTACTGAAATTCTGGATTTCCTGATCATTTCATCCTGCTTAGGGATGCCCCAGAGCAATGATACCAGAACAATTACAAGAAGAGAAGAAACTTTCTGAAATCTACCATGTAACATTAACCAAACAGGTCAGGCAAAATATTTAGTAAAGTGATTATGTAATGATATGATAAACAGTGAGATGGAGTGTCTCTCCATGGCGATGATGATTAGAGTGCTGCTGTGCTGAAGAATGGAATCCTAGCTGGCTAATCATGTCTAAATTGGACTGTGGTTAATCCGTCTCCACATCGCTCTGCCGTACTGAACAGGACTCTGGGTAATCTCTGGACTGGCTGGGACCCGGGCTCATGGGTAGTAATCTCCAGCTATGACTGGAATCACGACGGAGGAAGCAAACTAAACCACTGATAGTGATATGGATTAATGTGTGGTATGGAATGCTTTATGACATCACATGTGGGTAGGGTCAGTGCTATCCGGGATCCTTGAGACATCCCTACCCTTACTTAAACTTAACCATTTTAAAAATGTCAACTTTAATGGGGTAGGGACATCCCAAGTATCCGAATAGCACGGAGCGTGTGGGCAATGGACTAAACAGGAGGTAGAATCCAACCAAGGAAGGAGTTTCCACTGTTTTTCTGGTCAGGTCACACAGTGAGGAAAAACTCCTGGCCCTCAAAAAATAATGAGGGAAATTAGGTTGCAAAATTCCAGAAACATTCCCAAAATTCCCAGGTGGAAGATTCCTGGAATGTTTCTGGAATCTGTTTTGCAACCCTAGTGGGAGATCGTGGGATCTGGAGAATTTGGGGACATAACATGAGCGGGCAGACGTACCTCCACCTCCTCTCCCTCACCGATGTCCTTGTGGTAGTCGGCTGGGGGCGGCAGCCGAACGTCACTGAAGGGCAGCTGTCTCTCTGGTTGCCAGCTTTTTGGGGGGGAGAGAGAGAGATGGCAGCGAGGTGGAGAGCAAGGGAGACAGATGGGGAAAGGGGAAACAAACTCCTTCCAGTTACAACAGTAGGAGGAACATCAGCTGACCCCCCCCTCTTCCTGTCATGTGATTTATGAAAGTTCACCTCCTGTCCAACACTTTATATTACATTGACAGACGTCGCCACACCAGTTCGGTCCAGAATAAAGTCTGGGTGTGTGATAGATCAGGCTGATGGAGGAGGTATAGGAGGACGAGCTCATCGCAATGGCTGGAATGATACCAAACAAACACATGGAAACAATGTGTTTGTTCCATTGATTCCATTCCAGCCATTACAATGAGCAAGTCCTCCTATAGCTCCTTCCACCAGCCGCCTCTGGTGTGTGCGCATGTGTAGCAGAAACTTCCCGGGAACACAGACCCTAATGAAAGTACCATAAAGAAACAGGAGCGAGACCCAAAAGCTTGTCAACCCCTAACATAACTAAAGCTTAATAGTCATTCTGCCTGAAGCAGTGTTCTCTAGCTGACAGACAAATCACTTGGTGACAGGCAGTCAGTGGGGGCCAGGAAGTGAGATGAATGAGCGTTTACAAGAAGGGGAAAGCCATAAACATAATAGAGTTACTGGATTACATATGGTAATGATCCTAAGACACCACCTATAATGTACATTAGATCATTTATCTACGGGAAGACTGTGTGGGTGAGAATCAAGCATCATATAAAACTAGGATATCCGGTAGGTAGTAGCGTGTCCTTTTACATAAAACACTCAAAACGAGAGCTCAGTCTAAAAACAGCCCACTGGACTGTGGCTGAGTTCAACCTACAGGCTTCAAATTCACAGAAAGATATTTATGTCAAATGTGAGGGGGTTCATCATAGTTATATTTACGGATGAAACGGTTACTCGTTTTTACAACAACAAAAAATACTGACGGTTAGCATTACCGTTTCAAATTTTAATCATTAAAGCCATGTTTGATTACCGAAGTTTGAAAAACTCACGGTAAAAACTGTCCAGCATCAACCAAGTTAGCAACAGCCATGTTTTCTGGCGGAAGGCAGTGACAGGACCAAATCTGAAGTGTGGTCGTATTGTGGGTTTTACAAGCGTGCGGAGGGAAACTTAATCGAAGATGGTTCCCTGTCTTCAGAACATGCAAAAAAATAAGTTTTTATTAATAAAATAAATAGCTGCGAAAAGGGGGAAACACTTCAAATCTCTTGAGTCATTTTCATGACCAACACCTACTACTTTATAGCGAATGCAAGGTAATTTAACTTTAAGCTCAATGCATGATGTGGGGACTTTGGAAAGGGGGAAAATGTTATGGTTTGTCTGTAACTTACTAATAGCTTGTCTGTAATGTAAATGTAAGCTTTGAGCATTACCTACTCCTGTAAAAACACTACACGTTCTGCTGCTGTATGTGTCGTGTGTCTTCAGACTATTTGCCCATTGCACACGATAACACGTTACGTAGTTCAGTCACCCTACCTAACATATTTTGTTCATTTAATATCTGGCAAACGTCGACTTGGTTTTAAAGTGTTCCAACAGGAAAAAAACCCTAGACTCCTGTATTTATGTCAATTGTTGGGCTCATTGCAATTTGTGTTGTTATTTTAAATGTCAACACTGCACATTGGATTTGTTTACATATGTTTGTATTGTTCTCACATGCACATTGCTTTTCCTGTGTTGTTCTCACATGCACAATGGATTTGTTTACATATGGTTGCATTGTTCTCACATGCACATTGCTTTTCCTGTGTTGTTTTTATATGCACATTTGATTTGCTTACTTTTTTTATTTTACCTTTATTTAACCAGGCAAGTGAGTTAAGAACAAATTCTTATTTTCAATGGCGGCCTAGGAACAGTGGGTTAACTGCCTTGTTCAGGGGCAGAATGACATTTTTACCTTGTCAGCTCGGGGATTTGATCTGCAACCTTCCGGTTAGTTGTCCTACGCTCTAAACACTAGGCTACCTGCCGCCCCAACTTAAGGTTGTGTTCATCAAAAATCTGCACTTGGGAAACTTTTACCTCTCATGGCCACATGGTGCCATCTTTAAAGTTATTATTTACGCACAAAAAAAGTGCATAGTGATTCTAATTTGATTGGTTGTCTTTCAATATAAAACATGGTGAAATTATTTCAGTGTGTATCAGTACCCTTAGAACATTTCCAGCACATTTGAACAATACCGCGATAATACTGATAAGCATAAATTGTCACTATAATCGTGATATGAAATTTAAACACTGTTTCATCTCCAGTTGTAATATAGGCTAGCTAGCCAATATAATGTAAAGGTCAACCCTATTTTGAAGTTAGTAGTTCAAATATGAAGGAGAATGGTGTCAAGGAGCAGTAGCCAGCAGTCTCATAGAAAGCATGGCTTTTCATTCATTCACGTAGTATCTCACAACCAGCTACTCCTACACTTCCACAAGGCAAGAGGACAGGAGGGAGGGAGGTTGTTGGAACGGCAGAGCCATCCCAAGAATGGCAGGGGCCACTGTCCGGCCCCCTGCCTGCATACCATAGGGAACTATATTTAGCAGGGGACTATATTTATTTACAGAGTCAACTAGAGAAAGAGGAACAGGGGGTAGGAGGAGGGTGGCTAGCGAGATGGGATGGAACAGGACAGGGGGATATGAGTTCCAGAAAGAAGGGGGGGGGGGAGACTATAAAGGTTTTGTGGACAGCTGTGTCCGGACCACAGGTGGTTCTGAAACGGGGATTTCAGGAAGTAAAACTAGGCCAAAGAACTGGGGGAGAGTGATGACTTGAGCAGAGTGGCTAGACTGGTAATAGTGTGCAACTCGGACAGATCTTCCATGAGTCAGTAACCACACAAGCAGCGTGTCAACTCTACATGTTATGTCACGAGAGAGAATGAAAACTTACTTGTTTTCGAATACTATTGTGAGTGAGTCTTCGTGGACATCTTTGATGAACCCCTGAAAAAGAAGAGAAACCCCAAACGTTATGTTAGGCAAACGTCTACGCCACTGACTGATGGGAGTGCAGAGGGACTAATGGGTAGACTCATAACCCATGAAAGAACTATGACTGTTACTGAAAAGACTGTAGCCATCTTGGGGACAGGGAAATATAACTGAAACTCTGGATGTGTGAGAGAAGTGGCAAAAAAAAAAAAAAAAAAAAAAACAGAATTATCTTGACAGCAGCAGACAGTCCTGCTGTGCTGGACATCTCTCATTTCAATGTAATAAATGTGGCTTTGCGTGTTGTCAGAGGGTAAAAACAGGTCTGACTACATTGGTATCAAAAGCGCACACGACCGTGCCCACTGGAGAAAGTAATGCGATACCATATCCTTGATCAACAACCATTACGAGACCCCCTTGCCCAAATCTGTTCCTCATCCATCACAGTCAGTCATTAACAGATCTATCACAGTGGCATAAACTCTCCATCAGGGTGGGAGTAGAGCGGAGACATGGGGGGTTGCCACGGTGCTCAATGTTACACTGCCTTATATGGGGCCGATGTCACTGGCAGTGGCACTAGGGCCTGAGAGGGAGTGTCAGAGCTGAGGGAGTTTCACCTGCTGGAAATGAAAGGGCCGGCACTTCCCAGGAAAACCTGCTTAGATTTCAGGAGGCAGTCTGAGTGAGCATTAGGCTATGTATGAAAGCCCTTAGCATTAGATTCCCTCATATTACACAATCTCACAGTAACTTCACAGCTCTGCTGCCACTTTCTCAGGCCCCAGAGAGATGGCCAAAGAGCCAGATGGAAGCCAGATTGATCTGCAATGTCACAACACAAACAGCCACCACTTGTGTCGCTGTCACGCAAAGCTGCGCACAGACTGGATAGGTAGTACCTACCACAGAGGAAAAACACTGTCCTGATAGCTGCTGTGATGGAAGAAAGGAGGTAGGCATAATAGCTATATTCCATTACAGGGCCTACTGAAGTAGCCCCGTGTTGTGTGATGTAGTGAACAGTGTTCCATTCTACTATCAGGTCAAGGGTCAGGCAAGCCATTTGGCATGGCAGTCGTGGTCACATGACCCCAGGAGAGCACAGAGGTTAGAGTGGTCATTCACGGCCGTACAGTGATGTCACTCCTTCTCCGGCCATGTGCTGTTCCAGGAGGACTAGAACTCCCCACATGCCCAAAGAGGGTCTCCTCTGGGGGTGCCAGGTCTGCGTAGAGTGGGGGTGCCAGGTCTACACCCCTGACATTACTGGTATAGCAGGATATTCCTTTTGGCATCTGTGTATGGGTTACTGTAACTGTGCAGAAAGGGCAGCGCTGAAGGGGATGGTAGTTTGTGTGTGTTACGCATGTGCAAGACATCAGGCATGTCGTCTTCACCTAAATTATCCAACCAATCTGGTTCCTCTGGAAATCATAATCACACCTTTAGAATACACAGGGAGAACTTGTTCTCAATTAGCTTACCTGGTTAAAAAGGTGAAATATAAATAAATAAAATCTGAACAAGAGTGAGGAGAGAAATAAGCGTGAATGGCCAGAGTGCAAAACTGTCAGCCAGTAAACAGAACAGGTGAGAGGGAGAGGAGTGTAAAAATAGTCTAAACCACGAGTCAATGAGAGGGGAGAGTAGAGCTAGCGAAGAGACCAGAGAGACTGGGCTAAACAAAAGAGGCAGAGAATGACAGAATGGAAAGATGAGGAAAAGAGGGATAGGAAGAGAGCATGGAAAGGGGGAGGACTATGGTGTTGACTGACTGGCAGAGTGTTGAGATTAGGATAATCTGTTCTACCAACACCTGATTCAGTCCCTCAGTCATTGTCAGCCCTGGGCCATTCAACCCATAGCAAATTACTAGGGCCTATTCAACTGTCTGCCAGTACACACACACACTCTTACACTACAGCAACCATTTGGCACAGACATTGATTGAATGAAGTAATTGGACTCAATTTGAGGAGTCACTAAATAAAATGACTGAAATCGTTGACTTCCCCTTGTTGTGTCACGTATGGTTATTAAGCCATGGTGGTGTGATGATTTTTTTGGAAACAGTCATGTGACTGACTGACTGCCTGACTAACTAAGTAAGTAATTTGATTCACTGAAATAATGAAGGCTGACTCAGCCCACTCCTTGGAAAGATAATTGAAGGGGGGGTTATTGCTCAGGATAAACCGGGAGAGCAAACAAACAGATCGATATTTCATTAGGTATCACCATTTCAGATGTGGCCTCATTCTCCAACCACATTCTCGCCAATTTGAGAGGTTAGCTAGGAACTCCAACCAAAGAAAGGAGTGCCCGGGAAGATGTTAGGTGGTGCCAGACTAGGTAGCTAACTGGCTAACGTTAGCTAACTGAACAGCCCAAACAGAAAACATAGTTAAGACATTTGGAGTTTAGCTAACAAAAACAGGCCACGACAAGCGTTCACCACAATGGCAAACCCTGACGAAGTAGAAATCTAGGAATAGCGACCTTATCATTTGATGTTGGGCCTACTCAATGAATGATGCGACCCGAATCTGCCAACTAACAACGAAGATGAACTCACTACCGAGCTAGCTACTCTAGTTCAAACAAAACAATGTCGACTGATTCATATTTGTGGTTGTTTAACGTTAACGCATGACTAACCTAATTACACCGGTCATTTCCTTTACCTTGTAGAAGGCCCCGTTCGAGCCGCGAACCTCCACCGCCAACCCGTCCATAGTAGGCGGTAGGTCCCCACGACTAGTCTTTTCTGGAGCCGCTACGACTCCGTGCGGTTCCGGTACCACCCCCAGCTTCCCTGCCGCTGGCCCGTCGCCGCTCTCCAACCGTTTGTGGATTTCCAGTGTTTCGGGTGGTGGAGGGAGAGGGGTGAAGGGGCTGGGGAATTGGTTGTTGATGGGATCAACAGATACCGTCAGGTAGATACCGTCTCCAGCGGTCAACTTGACGTTTGCTCACACTAGTTAGCAAACTATCGATAGCTTTGTTAACTGGCGTGCAACCGCACAATCAATGTGCTGTCCTGCGTTGAGACGGGGACCGGGGCGGTCAAGTTGCAATGTGCTTCAAAGCTAGTAAACTAATGATGTTAGCTATCGCTAATTACCTAAGTTAGCTATCACCAACACCTTGATTCCGTCACTTGCGGGGATGTTAAAACAGGCATACAAAGGCAGCAGTCGATGTAATGTTTTTGTAAAAAGTCGTCAAAGGGATTCCTTTATTTTATATTGAAGTACAATTTTGCTAGGAAGACTCCTCCCGATAAAAACGTATGTGGTGCACTATCGCCCGGCAACTCCTTTTACTCCAACCGCCCATCCCCTCAAACGCACGCCGAGTTACGGAATGACCTCGAAAATCCCACCCCTCTTGAAAGATCCACCCAAAACGACATCCTGAATGATCATTGGTCAAAATAATCGTCAATCAACTCTAGATTTGTTTTTATTGGTTCAATAGTTAGAGGTTGGTCAGTGTATTATCCAATAAATGAACCAAATATACATTTTTGTAATATCTATTGGAGATGATTCCTATCAATTATGTTGGCCAAATTAACGTGCTCTTATGCTGCGTTCGTAACCAAGTGGGAATTTACCACATAAACTGAGAACTCCACTTGAACTGGCCTCCAACTCATAATTACCAGTAGGAAACAAATGTATCATCCTGAGCTCCCACTTCTCCCACATTCTGTCCTCTGACGCCTCCTACTAAGGAAATTACCACGATAACAGCATTTTTGGCAGTTAAATGCAACAACAAAACATTATTTATAAAAAGCAATCTCTTAATATGGTTTTTGAACACTATACTTTGTTTCCTAGCATGATTGCTGTACTTTTAGTGTATGGTAGACACCGTTTGTTTGCTATTAACCAATCAGTGTTTCTCAATGAGTTCAAATCACGTAAATGCATCTAACTGGGGCCGCAGGTAGCCTAGTGGTTAGAGCGTTGGGCCAGTAACCGAAAGGTTGCTGGATTGAATCCCCGAGTTGACGAGGTAAAAATCTGTCCTTCTGCCCCGGAACAAGGCAGTTAACCCACTGTTCCCCAGTAGGCTGTCGTTGTAAATACACATTTTTTCTTAACTGATTTGCCTAGTTAAATAAAGGTATAAAAATAAAAAATACACTCAGATTTACTATTTCAGAACTGGAAATTACCACCTACCTACGTGGTTATAAACATAGCATTATGGCTAGCCAATTTTGTGGACAACTACATGCCACCATTAGTCTATGGCTGGTCTGCAGTTTCTCAGTGAAATATTATTGAATGAAATGTGCAATAAATCGGTATGACACTTCTTACTGCTCTAAAATCTATTTGGTGGAAAAACAACATTTTGACTGATTTCACTTTTCTATGCATTATTAGAATATCAGGTATAATTCAGTTAGGAAATGCAGGTATTTATATACATTTAGCAACAAGTAAAATCATTTCAATTTCTAGTCCTAGTTGAAGAAATAAAAACAAAAGCTTGTAACCACAGATTCCTCCTATTCTACCCTGGTTGGTCGTTATGAAAGGACCAACCTTACAAAAACCCTATCTGAGGGACCATGGATGGTCATGACAAGAATAAGTGTTTCTTAAGCACAATGTTATGGTTTCAGCACAATGTTATGGTGTGTCTGTGATAAAGTGCTGCTTTGCTTTCTTGACATCATAATAGACCAAACAAGTCCTAGAGGCCCTAGTTTTATCATACCTGGACTAGTGCCCAGTTATATGGTCAAGTGCTGCAAAGAGGGACATAGGCAAATTACAGTTGGCCCAGAACAAAGCAGCAACATCTGGCCCTTATATGTACTCGGAGTGCTAATATCAATAACATGCATATCAATCTCTCCTGGCTCAAAGTAGAGGAAAGATTGACTGCATCACTACTGGTCTTTGTGAGAGGTATTGACGTGTTAAAAGTACATAACTGTCTGTTCAATCGGCTAACACACCTCAGACACTCATACATACCACACAAGACATGCCACCAGAGGTCTCTTCACAGTCCCCAAGTCCAGAACAGATGCTAGATTACACACAGTACTATACAGAGCCATGACTACATGGATCTCTCTTCCACCTCAAGTAACTCAAGCTGGCATTAAAATCAGATTTAAAAAACCCCAGATAAAACAACACCTCATGGCACGACGCAGACTATGAAGAGACACACACTCTACACACACCCACGCACTATTCTTAGTAATGAAATGTAGTATTGTAATATTGTAATGTAACAATGGAGCAATGTTGTATCTCTGTTTGGACCCCAGGAAGAGTACCTGCTGCCTTGGCAACAGCTAAAAATACAAAATACTAATTATGGACCAGTGCCTGTATTCAAAAAGCATCTCACTGTAGTAGTGCTGATCTAGGATCAGGTCCCCCTCCGCCCATATTATATTATTCATTATAATCTCACAGATCAGCACTCCTAGTATGAGTTACTTAAGATGACATTAAGGGATAGGAAGTACTAAGGGGAAGGCTCGTCCGGCCTGAGGGGCAAGCTGTGGTAACCGAACATGAGGGGTCACAGGTCAAAAAGAGTGACAGCTATAACAACTTTGTCACATGGGTCTGACAGACCTATGATTAAATACACCCTTTGGTTGAAAAAGAGCAAGTATGGAGATGTCATTGCATTTTCTTTGCTCCATGCAGGAGGAAGACAGGTTCCACTGGGCACACGTCATTTCACCATGTAAATGTGTGTAATATTTGGCGAGAGATTTCAACCGTTATTCACCCACTCAAAAAGACAGTCTGAAGTTTATTGAATTCTCAATGTGTTATTACTATGGAAAAACAATGTGTGCTTTTTGGTTAAGTTGCCATCTAAATGTGTTATCACTGTGCTTTCAACCATTTAAAAGCTTAATAGCACAACAAAGTTCAAATGGAAATACCATGTCAGATATTTTATATTTATACAACAACTTAATGTGTTATCACTGTGCTTCAACTAATATCACAACTAAATGACCTGGATTATAGTTGAGATTACATTAAAAGTACACAACGCAAGTGATCAATGCTGTTCAAGATTCTGATGGATTATTATAGCAATTGTGAACATCTCCACAGGCCTGCGACCTTTGCATGCTATCTTGAACATGCATGCTTTCTGTGATTACATAAGAAGACATTTATAGTTACAGTAAACAAACCTCAAAATATGGCTATGGACGTGTTACTAATTTCAAGGTTGAATAAATACAGTTACATGCGTTCGTAAGGTAGCCTTAACTTTAGGCTATTTACTGTTTTACAAAAGCATTAATGAATTGTGCTTGGTTGACAACGCAGACAAACATCAACATTTAAAGGATATCTAATACTTGAATAGTTTCATCTGAGCCACTGGCTTAATTCTATTCTTGAACTTTTATTTTTGGTTTAGATGGAGACGTGAAGCCAACATATAATTTGTGAACTTGTCAACACTTTAGTAGGCTATTTACTGTAAAAGTGTAATTGAATTGTGTTTGTTTTCAACGTTTGAAGAAGATGCATCTTTTGTGCCACTGATTTAGTCTGGCATTAATTCCAGTTTGTCAGCAATTTAATAATTGATATGTTGGATTCACGTCTACATCTCAACCAAGAATCAAAGTTAAAGAACACGACTAAATAAAATTAAACTTTACTTAAAGTGCATTTAACGTTTGATTAGATTAATATTAATTTTTAATTTAGATTTTTGGTTGAGATGGAGACATGAATCCAACATATAAATGATTAATTTGTAGACAAACTAAAGCCAGACTAAATCTGTCACGTTCTGACCATAGTTCTTGTGTGTTTTCCTTGTTTTAGTGTCGGTTAGGATGTGAGCTGGGTGGGCATTCTATGTTGTGTGTCTAGTTTGTCTATTTCTATGTTTGGCCTGATATGGTTCTCAATCAGAGGCAGGTGTTAGTCATTGTCCCTGATTGGGAACCATATTTAGGTAGTCTGTTTTGTGTTGGGATGTTTCCTGTCTTTGTGTTTTCTGCACAAAATAGGACTGTTTTGGGGTTTGCCATGTTTATTGTTTTGTAGTGTGTTCATGGTTGATTTCCTCTTATTAAAGAACCAATGACACTTACCATGCTGCGCATTGGTCCGCCGATCCTTCTCGCCTCTCCTCTTCAGACGACGACGAGGAAAACCCTTACAAAGTCAGTGGCACAGATGGAACTACCCAAGCAGAAGATCACCTTTAAATGTTGACATTTGGTTGCATTGAAAACCAAACACTTCAAAATCCAGTCTGGTTATAAATTAATAATTGATATGTTGGTGTCACGCCCTGACCTGAGTATTCTTTGTTTACTTTATATATTTTGGTTAGGTCAGGGTGTGACGAGGGTGTTATGTGTTTGTGTCTCATCTAGGGTTTTGTAGGTTTATGGGGTTGTTAACCATCTAGGTGTTTATGTAGGTCTATGGTTGCCTAGATTGGTTCTCAATTAGAGGCAGGTGTTTATCGTTGTCTCTGAATGGGAACCATATTTAGGCAGCCATCCTCTTTGGGTATTTTGTGGGTTATTGCCTATGTTATACGTTAGTGCAGTGTTTTGTTAGCAGTCATGGTCGTCTTATCGTTTTAAGTGTTCTTTGTTCTAACTTCAATAATGTATTCACACCACGCTGTGCTTTGGTCCCCTCCATGTGACGACTGTGACAGTTGGATTCATGTTTCCATTTCATACAAAAATAAGCATATTTTATTCAAGGTTTGTCTATGTTGAAAATTTGTCACACGTGCCGAAAACAGTGAAATGCTTACTTACAAGCCCTTAACCAATAATGCAGTTAAGAAAATACCCCCCAAAAAGTAAGCGATAAGAATGACAAAGTGCAGCAGTAAATAACAATAGCAGTTGAAATGTCACCCTCAAAACAACAGTTAACTTTTTCAAATTCAATGTATTTTCTACATAGATTCCTCATCACAACATTGATTCAACCATTTTGTGTCCAGTGGTGTACTGCATGTCAAGTTCAGCCATTTCAGACATCAGCTCAGTCAACTAAAGGGGTATGCTCTCAGATTTCCTCAATGCTTCTCCATGGTTGGTTGAGCAAGCTCAACAAGCATCCAATGATAGATTTGGGCCCATTTTACTCTTACAGTATGTAAGAGTATATTCCCATAGTATGATTGATAATTTAGTCGTTCACATATAGGCTTAGAGAAAGCTTTTCTTAAACCCAAACACTTCATAGAGCATGGGGAAAACTCCCCCCTTCCCCCACCAATAGTTTCCACCCACAACCACATAAGGCATAATACCATATTGCTGATATTTGCTCAATCTCAGGGCGTAGGCTTGCTGCCATGGCTTTCAGAGTCAGTAAATATTAGCAAATACATTAGTAAAGGGTGAAATACACAGACAATAGTAAATGGGCTGCCCTTAACGGTAACGTAGTATGTAACAAGGCACTTTTGATCCCTCGCCATCACCTCCATATTAACACCAGACAGTCACCAAGTCAAGACCAGCACCGACCTCTCAATAGGTGGGTCATTTTTCCTTGTTAACTCTCTGCTGTTGTTACATGGACTGTTATTGCCACATACATATGACAGCAAAGACATTACTGTGTTACACAAAATTGACACCGTGTGCTAGAAATCAAGATTGATTAACGATTCTGTGTTTGGTTTATGCCAAGGTGCCATTTCAGTTCATATAAATATAGCACTTTGTGACATCTGCTGATGTAAAAAGGGCCTTATAAATACATTTGAATTCAATTGATTGATGTACAATAGTGTTTTGGCTGTTACAAGTTAATGTACAGTGTACAACAATGTCATGATTATGGTATTGGATCATAACCAGTGGAGGCTGCTGAGGGGAGGATGGCTCGTAATCATGTCTGGCACGGCGCAAATGGAATGGCATCAAACACATGGAAACCATGTGTTGATGTACAGTATTTGATACCATTCCACTGATTCCGCTCCAACCTTTACCACAAGCCGCCCTCCCCAATTAAGGTGCCACCAACCTCCTGTGATCACAACATCAAATCTAACAGCCTGCATAACACTCAAAAAGTGGTATTTTCCTTCTAGACATTTTGTGGTCTTAGCAGAGATGGCAGACGTTGGAGCAGTGGTCTCTTTGCCTGCTGTGAAGACATGGGCAGCTCTAAGAGCACAAACCTGTCTGTCTGTCTGTCTGTCTGTCTGTCTGTCTGTCTGTCTGTCTGTCTGTCATCTGTCTCTCTGAGGGACAGTCCTATTTCAATTCCATATTGAAATTAACTCAAATTCTGATAATATAAGAAGCCTTCATCAGCACTATTTAATCTGTTGAACTATATATAACCTCATAAACACCCAATCCCTCCTACGGGATGCTGTGGCTCCTGGTGCTCCTGTTGTCTGTGGTGTCTCACGGACAGTGAGCTTGGCCAGTGTGCGTGTCTCCCCCTGCTGGACGTGTTCTACTGTGCCCCAGTCCCATTTGTTGCTCTATCTGTGAGTAGCTCAATGAGGGAGAGTTACCACATCCAGATATATACAACAGGTGTCATGACAACTACAGCCAAGTGTTTTTCCTGACCAAGTCACCTGACCGGGAAAACCTCTAGTTAGCTCTAGTCCTAGTTTTAAATTCTCTCTCTGTATGACCGGCAGACAATTTTTTAAATTGGCCTACCCCGGCCAAACACTAACCCGGACGACGCTGGGCCAATTCTGCGCTGCCCTATTGGGTGGGTAGTGGACTGAATGTCATCACAACTGTCCATTACAGACAGGTCCCTGACCTGTTTCTGAATTTCTCTCTCTCTTCCCTATAGGGATCAATGTGTGATAACTGCATTGTGGTCACATTCGGCAGTCTTTGTGCCTCGTGTCAGATGTCTCGGGAGCTGAAGACACGTCGGATTTTCACAAAGTCAAATTAATTTGTGTTATATGGTTCATGTGGATTGTATTTAAACCAAAGTAGATTGTTTTGTACATCAGTTGGGGTCTCTATAAGTTACAATATCAGGTCCTAAACCTAGCATGAAAGTACAGTACATCCTTGTAGCGGTGTTGGCTAATAGAGTCAAAATGTTTGCCTTGGGTTAAATTGAGCCAATGGCCGCCATACCCAATACAAATTATGATTACATTTGGTCAGTTTTATGCATAATATGCATAGTGTTTTTGCAGTGTCATGCGTATAAACGCAAGATGGTGCATTTTTATTCTTTCAGAGCAGACATCGTCATGCATCTCCCGTGTATACAAACACAAAACAACAAGGGGTCTAGCCCCTCTTGAAGTTCTTGAGAGAGCAACCACGGTAGTGAGAGAAGGGAAGAAGTCCATTCTAGCAGCAGCAAGGGATGAAACATGACACTGAAGAGGTACATTGACAACAACAAAAAATGTACCGGTGCGAAAGATAGGCTATGATAGAGTAGCAGAGGCACTCAAGGTCTTATCTGATGACATTGGGTCTGAGCTCGCAAAATATATCAAGAATCTCACAGACCAGTTTCATGGTACTTTTTAAAATCTTTACTAAACGAGATGTTACTACTGGTTTTTAGTAAAGCCAGTGTGTCTGTGCATAAGGATGACTCAGCAATATACACATCAGCTACTACAGCAACTGAAATGACTGCAACACTTAACAAAGAGCTGCAGTTAGTTTCAGAATGGGTGGCAAGGAATAAGTGAGTCCTAAATATTTCAAAACTGAAAGCATTGTATTTGGGACAAATCATTCACTAAACCTTGTCATGAATAATGTGGAAATTGAGCAAGTTGAGGTGAATAAACTGCTTGGTGTAAACGGTCATGGTCAAGACATATTGATACAACAGTAGCTAAGATGGGGATCTCTCCTGGCTCAAAGTATAGGAGAGATTGACGTCCTCACTACTTGTATTTGTGAGAGGTATTAACATGTTGAATGCGCCGAGCTGTCTGTTTGAACTACTGGCACACAGCTCGGTCACCCATACATACCCCACAAGACATGCAACAAGTGTCACGTTGTATAATGCTTGGAGACAAGTGCCGGAATTCGTAATAGGGGGTTTTATTTTCCTACCCAAACAAAAGAGGGAGGTGTAAACCTCTAAATAATGCACTGCAAGAGACCCATAAAACAAATGCACAATAACACATAACATGGAAGCCAGTACAACAGCACAGGTGGTGGTTAAAATAATGTATTACAATCAATACCATTCATACTATTACAAAATCATAATTCTCATTCATTCTTAATTAATTCTATTTACAAAAACATCAAACAAAAACAAACCTCAGGGGAGCATCGTCCCTCCCCGTCATACCTAACCAATACCTAACCCTTTCCCTATCTCCCCTTCCCTAATCTATCCCCTTACCAAACTCACTCTAACACTCCCAGCCCTAAACCCCCTTTTCACCTCTCCCGTGCCGCATGCTTCCCCCACTTCCTCTCCTCCCTCTTCATCCTCCCCCTCAAATCACCTTCCACCCTTCTCACTATCCCTTCCACCCCCCAATCTCTCCCTGTCTTGACTAAATTCTGCCTGGCTTCCCACAGTCCCTTTTTAAAGAGACTCATGAGAAACCAGAGCAGAAACCTGTCCCTATCCGTTCCCTTTGCTCTCCCTACGCCTCTCTCTAGCCTAGCCCATGTCAAAACAAAATCCCTCCTAACCACACCTAGCATCACCCGTGCCCTAGCCCATACTAGTCCGGCACAGGCACAGTCCCAGAAGGCATGGCGCACAGTCTCCTCCCTGCCACAAGCAGATCTTGGACAGGTGGGGGATCGCACCACACTATATCGGTACAAGATGGAAAGTACCGGCAAGCACTTATGGAGGCCCAACCAATTCAGGTCCTTGAGCCTGTTGTCCAGGCCCCGCGCCTGCACTCCCTCCCAGACCACTGACGAGATGCCCGCTACAGGCGCAGGACTCCCTGCCTGCCTGAACTCTTCGTACACGTTCCTGTGATCTAAACCTACTCGGGCAACTTCAACCTCGGGGTGCGCATGCAGCCACTTTGCCGCTTCTCGCCTGGTACGAGAAAAACACCCGCAGGAGGTAACCGGACGGGTGTATCACTGGCTGAGCAAGCTCCGCTAACAAGAAAGAAACAAAAATTGAGTCCAGCTTGAGGGGGAAATGTGGTACCCCCCCTACCTCCCTCCCCGATGGGACAGATCATGCGTGCCCTGGCGACCCACTCGCACCTGCCACTCCACATAAACTGAAACACAAGCCTCACTAGAGGCCTCCTCAGACAAGCCGGCAATGGGTAGATGTATGCCAAATACAAAAGAGACGGCAACACATCCACCTTTAGGACCAGGACTTTGCCCATAAAAGACAAATACCTAGCCTTCCACATTGCTAGCTTCCTCTGTACCACTGCGATACGCATGTTCCAGTTTAGCGTCGCTGAGCCAGAGGTCTCAAAATGGACCCCGAGAATCCTCAGGGCCCCTTCACAGAGAGATAACCCCCCGGGCACATCCGTCCTACCGCTCCATCTTCCGAAATACTTAACGGAATATTTTGCATGATTCAGAACTGCCCCCGACGCTTGGGTGACGTAGACCCCTGGAGCTGGTGAATGGAATGAGCAGCAGTACCAGGGGGATCCGTGACAACAAGAGGTTTCTTCACAGTCCCCAAGTCCAGAACAGACTATGGGAGGCGCACAGTACTACATAGAGCCATGACTACATGGAACTCTATTCCACATCAAGTAACTCAAGCAAGCAGTAAAATTTGATTAAATAAACAGATAAAAATACACCTTATGGAACAGCGGGGAATGTGAAGAGACCTCTGGTGGCATGTCTTGTGGGGTATGCATGGGAGTCCGAACTGTGTGCCAGTAGTTCAAACAGACAGCTCGGTGCACTAAACGTGTCGTGAAATCAGTTGTGAATGTATTGTAATGTTTTTACAATTTTATAAAGGCCTTAATTTTACTGGGCCCCAGGAAGAGTAGCTGCTGCCTTGGCAGGAACTAATGATGATCCATAATAAATACAAAAAACATAAAAGATCAATCGGCTTAGTAGCCTAGAATGCTGAGAACTTGCCTATGAATTGGCATATCGAAACAACATCCCTGTCCCAAACAACTGGTCAAGAAATGGAAGGGTAAGTGATATTGAACAGAGAGATCGACACTGAGTATACCAAACATTAGGAACACCTTAATTTGGAACACGTTGCTAATATTTTGTCCTCGGAACAGCTTCAATTTGTATAGGTATGGACGAACTCTACAAGGTGTCTAATGCATTCCACAGGGATGCTGGCCCATGTTGACTCCATTGCTTCCCACAGTTGTGTCAAATTGGCCGGATGTTCTTTTGATGGTGGACCATTCTTGATACACACAGGAAACTGTTGAGCGTGCAAAACCAAGCAGCGTTGCAGTTCTTGACACAAACCAATGCGCCTGGCACCTACTATCATACCCCGTTCAAAGGCACTTAATTTTTTTGTCTGCCCATTCACACTCTGAATGACACACATACACAGTGCTTGTTTTAATTGTCTCAAGGCTTATCTGGTCAGTCTATGTCATCAAAAGAGCAGGTGTCCTTAATGTTTTGTGCCAAGAGACCACTTTTTCTGGACAAGCTACAGTGACTTGCGAAAGTATTCGGCCCCCTTGAACTTTGCGACCTTTCGCCACATTTCAGGCTTCAAACATAAAGATATAAAACTGTATTTTTTTGAGAAGAATCAACAACAAGTGGGACACAATCATGAAGTGGAACGACATTTATTGGATATTTCAAACTTTTTTAACAAATCAAAAACTGAAAAATTGGGCGTGCAAAATTATTCAGCCCCCTTAAGTTAATACTTTGTAGCGTCACCTTTTGCTGCGATTACAGCTGTAAGTCGCTTGGGGTATGTCTCTATCAGTTTTGCACATCGAGAGACTGAAATGTTTTCCCATTCCTCCTTGCAAAACAGCTCGAGCTCAGTGAGGTTGGATGGAGAGCATTTGTGAACAGCAGTTTTGAGTTCTTTCCACAGATTCTCGATTGGATTCAGGTCTGGACTTTGACTTGGCCATTCTAACACCTGGATATGTTTATTTTTGAACCATTCCATTGTAGATTTTGCTTTATGTTTTGGATCATTGTCTTGTTGGAAGACAAATCTCCGTCCCAGTCTCAGGTCTTTTGCAGACTCCATCAGGTTTTCTTCCAGAATGGTCCTGGATTTGGCTCCATCCATCTTCCCATCAATTCTAACCATCTTCCCTGTCCCTGCTGAAGAAAAGCAGACCCAAACCATGATTCTGCCACCACCATGTTTGACAGTGGGTATGGTGTGTTCAGGGTGATGAGCTGTGTTGCTTTTACGCCAAATATAACGTTTTGCATTGTTGCCAAAAAGTTCAATTTTGGTTTCATCTGACCAGAGCACCTTCTTCCACATGTTTGGTGTGTCTCCCAGGTGGCTTGTGGCAAACTTTAAACAACACTTTTTATGGATATCTTTAAGAAATGTCTTTCTTCTTGCCACTCTTCCATAAAGGCCAGATTTGTGCAATATACGACTGATTGTTGTCCTATGGACAGAGTCTCCCACCTCAGCTGTAGATCTCTGCAGTTCATCCAGAGTGATCATGGGCCTCTTGGCTGCATCTCTGATCAGTCTTCTCCTTGTATGAGCTGAAAGTTTAGAGGGACGGCCAGGTCTTGGTAGATTTGCAGTGGTCTGATACTCCTTCCATTTCAATATTATCGCTTGCACAGTGCTCCTTGTGATGTTTAAAGCTTGGGAAATCTTTTTGTATCCAAATCCGGCTTTAAACTTCTTCACAACAGTATCTCGGACCTGCCTGGTGTGTTCCTTGTTCTTCATGATGCTCCCTGCGCTTTTAACGGACCTCTGAGACTATCACAGTGCAGGTGCATTTATACGGAGACTTGATTACACACAGGTGGATTGTATTTATCATCATTAGTCATTTAGGTCAACATTGGATCATTCAGAGATCCTCACTGAACATCTGGAGAGAGTTTGCTGCACTGAAAGTAAAGGGGCTGAATAATTTTGCACGCCCAAGTTTTTAGTTTTTGATTTGTTAAAAAGTTTGAAATATCCAATAAATGTCGTTCCACTTCATGATTGTGTCCCACTTGTTGTTGATTTTTCACAAAAAATACAGTATTATATCTTTATGTTTGAAGCCTGAAATGTGGCAAAAGGTCGCAAAGTTCAAGGGGGCCGAATACTTTCGCAAGGCACTGTATGTTTTCAAAACTGTTGTGTTTACATGAATTCTGATTTTTTTTCCCCACATGTACACAACATTCTGAAATATATATGAAAACTGAACAAAAATATGAATTCAACATGTAAAGTGTTAGTCCCATGTTTCATGAGCTGAAATAAAATACATTTTCCATACGCACAAAAAGGTTATTTCTCTCAAATTTTGTGCACAAATTTGTTTACATCCCTCTTCGTGAGCATTTCTCCTTTGTCAAGATAATCCATCCACCTGACAGGTGTGGCATATCAAGAAGCTGATTAAAACAGCATGATCATTAAACAATTGAACCTTGTGCTGGGGAAAATAAGGAGCCACTCTAAAAATGTGCAGTTTTGTCACATAACAAAGTGCCACAAAGGTCTAAAGTTTTGAGGGAATGTGCCATTGGCATGCTGACTGCAGGAATGTCCACCAGAGCTGTTGCCAGAGAATTGAATGTTAATTTCCCTATCATAATCTATCTCCAACATTTTACAGAATTTGTCATTACGTCCAACTGGCCTCACAACCGCAGGACACGTGTAACCACTCCAGCCCAGGACCTCCACATCCGACTTCTTCACCTGCAGGATCGTCTGAGACCAGTCGTCCTCACCAGGGTCTTGACCAGTTCAACGGCGTAACCGACTTCAGTGAGCAAATGCTCAACTTCGATGGCCTGGAGAATTGGATGAATCCTGGTTTCAACTGTACCGGGCAGATGACAGACAGCGTGCATGGCATTGTGTGGGTGAGTGGTTTGCTGATGTCAACCTTGTGAACAGAGTGCCCCATGGTGGCGGTGGGGTTATGGTATGGGCAGGCATAAGCTGCATTTTATTAATGGCAATTTTAATGGACAGAGATACCATGACGAGATCCTGAAGCCCATTGTTGTGTCATTCATCCACTGCCATCACCTCATGTTTGAGCATGATAATGCACGGCTCCATGTTGCAAGAATCTGTACACAATTCCTGGAAGCTGAAGACGTCCCAGTTCTTCCATGGCCTGCATACTCATCAGACATGTCACCCATTGAACGTGTCTGGGATGCTTCGGATTGATGTGTACGACAGCGTGTTACTGTTCTCGCCAATATCCAGCAACTTTGCACAGCCATTGAAGAGGAGTGGGACAGGATTCTACAGACCCCAATCAACAGCCTGATCAACTCTAAGTGAAGGAGATGTGTTGTGCTGCATAAGGCAAATGATGGTCACACCAGATACTGACTGGTTTTCAGATCCACGCTCCTACCTTTTTTTTAAAGATACAGATGCATATCTGTTTTCCCAGTCATTCATGTGCAAGCCTTAGATTATGACCTAATTTATTTATTTTAATTGACTGATTTCCATATATGAACTGTAACTCAGTAAAATCTTTGAAATTGTTGCATGTTGCGTTTATATTTTTGTTCAATGTAGACATCTTTGTTAGAAAGAATACTGTATTTCCCTTGATGTAGCGATTCTAAATGTAAAAGATGAACTCTTACCCCACTCTCCCCTATGACAATGCAAATTTCACAAGTGATAGTGACACACACACCCACACACACAGGTTCCACCCACCACACCGATACATTTGGTTGCCAGAGAGAACCTCAGGTATACACTAACCTGTGCTCACCTGAGATATCATTAGCTGTGTGTCGACCCATCCGTCCATGTGAATTGGATTCTGTGTATCCAGCCTTGTTTTCTGCATCTCCACCCCTCCGAGACACGCCGTAGACCTGACCATCACCATCACCTCCAGAAGTAGGTAGGCTGAGATGTATTTTGTGGTTCTTCGATGATAAGTCAACTTTGTTGATGTGCAATGTGAGGTATCTTTCAAGCAATTTGGAAAGAAAAATTGTTTACATAAATATAGTGGGTTAAACGCAATATCATTACCATTAATGTGGTTATATCATAATCAATATAGTATATCCGGTCATTTGTATGTGAAAGAAATGATGGATGGTGTTTTTGCTTATGAAATAATAACTTTATATTCGGCTGTAGAGCTGTTGATAAGTTATTAATAAGAGACGGAACGCTGTCATTGCATATAGTAATAAGTCAAAGTAAATGCGAAAGTTATCATAGCAGAAAATCTGTGACATTTACAATAGATCAGAACATTAACCGCACACAAAGTTGACCCATGCTGTGAGTACCTAAACCAGTTTATAACCACACCACAATTGAACCACAACTTCAATTGTTTTGAGTGCTCTGAGAGACCAGTTCCGTAGTCTCTAAAATCCCAGACCTAGAGCAACACATAGGCAACAGCACTAGTGAATGCTGGAACATTGTTAATGTGGGAGGCAACCTGGCAACTGACTAACAAGACTACCAGTTCCCTAGAGATGAATTGAAGGGGGGGAGACGTGCTTCTGTTCTTCTGTTTACTGTGAAAAGACCAGGCCCGCCCCTCTGAGCCGAGTATACACATACTTCCTGACAAGCAGCCTGCTACTACAGTTTTTGCTCGTCATACCAACCAATAAACACTGTTGTATTAGCTACTGACCTGCTCCCTCTGGCAATAGTGAAAGGAGATGTATTCTTTGTGACCTAAAGTGTTTAAATTCCAGGAGTATCTTAGCTGAATAGCAGAATAACCTGATAACAAAAATACAATTTAATAATTGTGTATTGAATCAGCATGACTCATGATATATATATTCATGTATATTATTTTCAGTTCCTCATATAACTCAACTCCATATTACCTGGGCAGATCTCTGGCAGTGCTTTTGATTTGCATTGTCCTCTGTATATCCATAGTGATGGCAGTCCAGCCGATGCCTGTAGTGAACATACAGCCAGGCATTTTTCGGTCCCCTGCTGACATAAAGACTGAGGTGTGGAGCAGCAGCATCTGTGACTGTTGTGGTGACATGAAGATCTGTGAGTGTATTTAATGTGTGTGTGTGTGTGTGTGTGTCCGTGTCCGTGTGTGTGCATGTGTGTGTGTGAGTAACTTGGTCTGTCTGTCTCCTGTCAGGTTGCTTTGGGTTCTGGTGCCCATGCTGTCTGAGATGTCAGACAAGTACAGACTTTGGGGAGTGTTTCTGTCTCCCCCTGTTGGACATTTCCCCCAACTGGCTCCCAGCTGCTTCTCTGGCCTTCCGGAGCACCATGAGGGAGAGATACCGCATCCAGGTAGAGTGAAACACCCTTGACATTACTCTTTGCTGATATCGTAACATCTCCTATTATACAATTAACTAATGCCTCATACACACAGAGCTGTCAGGTGATGCTAGACAAGATCAATAAATACATAATCATAATGACTGAAATAATAGGGCCAATGGCGTATATTATATAATGGAATAGGGTCAGTAGAAGAGATGTGATCATGGGAATGAAAGCCACTGTATTCACATGATCTGACAACCCATCTGTCTAATTCATATCTGTCTCATATCCTCCCCACCTCCCACCACCGCCTGTAGGGGTCCATATGCGACGACTGCCTCTTGGTCACCTGCTGCACCCCCTGTGCCTGGTGCCAGATGGCCCGAGAGCTGAAGTTACGTCAGCGCCCTCTCCTCCTTGTCAATGTCCCATCCCCTGTCCAGATCAACATGCATCCCCCTCAACAAGCCTTTTCTGACCCCTCTATGCATCTACAGCCTATGCCTGTAGGACTCTACCCCTCCGTGCCACAATATAGCCAGCATAAGCAAGCGACAAATTAGGGGGTTGTGGATGAGTGCCATTCTAGAATGTGAAACAGGCAGCACAGCCAGCCAACAATGCATCACATAGATATCTGTTTGTTTTTTATTATTATAGGAAAGCAAACACTTTTAGAGAAATCATAACATGATCAGGAAATCATAACACTATCAGAATGACATTGATTGCAATGAATTAATTAAACAAATAAACGTCCTTAGTGTTTTATATAGCTTGTTTAAAAAAAATATAGGAAAGCAAACACTTATAGAGAAATCATAACATGATCAGGAAATCATAACACTATCAGAATTACATTGATTGCAATGAATTAATTAAAATATAAACTTCCTTAGTGTTTTATATAGCTTGTTAGACGCTAACACTTAAATTGGCGCAATTAACACAACCATGCAACTACGGTATCTGATTCACGTACCATATAAATTTTGTACTTTAGAGAATATTAATGTAATTAATAAAATATTTTAACTTTAATTGTCTGAAAATGAATTATTTGGGTGTAGGTATACTGAGATGTGTGAGCACCTATTTACATTGGTTAGCACTGAGCAGCACATGGGTTGAAAAAAGAAGACCAAAGTTGAGTCGATTTACCGGAAGATTAATTTGAAAATCACTTTGTTGTGATTGGGCCAGTTCGTTTCATATGGGTCGGTTCCCCGGTGTAAGTGGAGATTTCACTAAAAGGCCAATGGAATGGCCTAAAAAATGAGAACGTTACATACATGGAGCACCGGGCCTTACAAAACGAATTGATCCCTTTTTGTCCTCCGTAAATTCATTTTTTTTTACCAGTTTGTCCAATCAAGCTGCGTATTTGACAATGAAGACTTTACTGGTAAGGCCATTCACCAATCAAACTTGTTAGTGGGCGGGGCTTGTTGCATTGTTAAAAAAAAAAAACGGACGTGAAGTGTTATGTCGGCTTCACGCACCTCAAACGTTTGTTTGTGGACCGCCATTATACGCATAGAAGAAGGGTTGGTGTAACGTTAACGTGTGTCGTCGTCCTCGTAGCAGTGAGGTGAGTTTGTGGAATCTTACTATGGCAATAATGTATTCTTTATTTCTATCTTTTTATGCCAAATTAACTGTCTGAACTTGCTTTACGATAATTGTATTGCATGAATTTGACATTTTTATTTTGGTCGTTATATTGAGCTAGCTAGTTAACTATCATAGCTAACGTCCTTAGCTAGCTAGCTAACATTAGCTAAGTTGGCTTGCTAACGTCGTTAGCCACCCAGTCGACGCTGTGATGGAGGAAGTCTTGTCTACTTTCGATATTCCACAGCTAACTCCGCTTTCCAACTTTGCTTACCAGACAACAGCTTGCCCGACTTTAGAAATGTGAACTTAGACATTGAAGATAAGTTTGTTTAACTACTATTCAGCAATTGTTCGGCCAGTTTGAATTCAATTGCACTAGTTAGCTAGCTAACATAACGTTAACCATTGCATTTCCTGTCCATGCCGCCCACTCACTTGACATCACGATTTTATTTGCAGCCTAACTGGTATATTGACATGCCTCTCCTATCTCACAGGCTCTGCGTTAACATAAAGATGGTGAAGATCTTTATTGGAAACCTCCCTAACGAGGTCGAAAAGGATGAGATTGAGGCCCTGTTTACTGAACATGGCACAGTGACAGAATGTGCAAAGTTCAAAAACTATGCCTTTGTCCACATGGATGACCGCAAGTCTGCAACCAAAGCCATCCGCAGCCTGCACCTCTTCAAGCTTCATGGCAGGCCAATCAATGTGGAGCCGAGCAGGGGGAAGAACCAGGGTCCAGTGAAACTTCATGTGGCCAATGTGGAGAAAGGCAACGGCGATGAGCTCCGCACTCTGTTCGAGGAGTATGGAACAGTGACAGAATGTGCCATCATAAAAAATTTCGCATTCATTCACATGTCCAACTCCGATGAGGCCAAGGATGCCATAAAGGGATTAGACAACACTGACTTCCAAGGTAAGAAAATTACCCTCATTAAGATTTATGATTGAACTGTTGAAAAGTCCTGAAGTTAAATATGGACTTGCGTGTCACTGTCTGACTGTTAATCATGGTTTTCCTCTTTAGGCAAACGGATTCACGTTCAGATGTCAAAAAGCCGTCCCAGAGGGGAGGAAGAGGATTACGGCCCCCCACCAGATAGGGGTGGCTACTGGCCACCACCCCGTGGCTACCCCGGAGACAGGGGTCTGCGTGAGCCCCCTCATTACAGAGGTCGCATGTCAGGGGGTTACCCTGGCCCCCCTCCACCTCCACCTCCCCCTAGACGAGCCCCTTACCCCCCAGAGCGTGCTTATGAGCGTGAGAGGGAAAGCTACGGGGTGGTCGATTACTATGAGAAGTACAGAGCGCGCCCTGCCCCTTACGGTGGCCTTTCAGGCTATGGAGATGAAAGGCGTGTTGGTACCATACCCCCTCCACCACCACCCCCTTCTGCCATGGTTAGGGAGCGCCTTGGGGCCTCCTCCCTTAACCCGTACGAGCGTCGCCCCCTCCCTCCTCCGTCCTCCTACTATGCCCGTGATCGCAGTCCCATCAGAAGACCCCCTCCCCCCATGCCCCCGCAGGTAACGGCTACTCCTATGAGCGCTCTCGGCTCTCTCCTCTGTCCAGGCCAGCGATGTACAGCGTACCACGTACCAGAGACCCCTATGCTGAGAGGGTGGCTCTGCCCCCTCCTGCCCGCTACTCGTATTGAAAGCACACTGGTGCTTGACTCAAGGTGAGATATCAGAAACAGGATAGTACACTATGCAATTACACTCCATATCTAGCTCACTTAAAACAATGGGGAGTGGAAGGATTGAATTAGGGGTGACTCCTCGCATTGACGTTCAGTGTCTCGCTTAAAATACCAGACTAGAAAAGCTCCAAATGCATTGTTTCACCATATCCTTAGCTTTTTACAAACTCTCCAAATCTGCTTCAACTGAACAATGTAAACTCGTAATATGCCTTTTAAAGAATGCTGGAAGTTTTACTGAACCTCAGCGCGTTCCTCCATGAGTAAAATGCGCTTGACTTGTGTGGTTTGCTCTCTTTCCAGGGTTAAATTATCCGACAAGATCGTCGTCTCCTGATGCACGTGGCACTATACCCCCCCTTCGTCTGTGGCGTTGCGTTCACCTGCGACTTACTGGAAGATACTCTATTGCTTGCGGCCACCCATACAAAAAAATACGCTTTTGTCTACGGTTTCGTCCTCTTTCTTGAACTGTTTTACATTTGTTCTGCTTGATTTTATTGTTCGAGGTTCATAAGCTGTTTTGGGGCAAAGGATAAAGGCAGAGGGGGTACTGTATTTTTGAGGTGTTCTATTTTGAAATGACGCAGTACTCCTAAGGGCTCTATGTTGGCCTAAGACCTAACATAAAATTTCTTCCTTCATAAAATAATTTTCATGGATACAAACCCTCTAAACTGTGATATTCATGAAGGGACTATTTGAATGTTAATTAAATAGCAATCCATGTAATTTTGGTAAACATGAATGTTACGAAGATTCTGCAGATGTCTTTTTCAGAGCTGTACCTAGCTTCAGTTTGATTAATAAACCACACACTCATTTGCATAATTAGTCCAACAACGTGTTAGTGTAATATCGCTTTAACTGGTGTGATCTTGGTTTTGGGTGGTACTTACCAGTATTCAAGACGTTTTGCGACGCAACTGTTAGTGTAGTGATTTAACTACCTATGCAAATTTGATTTGTTAGACATTTTGTGTTCAATTATATGCCGATTTACATACCTAGATACCCCAAAGCTGCGTTTTATGTATGGTTTTCTTTTCTTTACAGATGCCATTTTTGATTTCAAAGCTTTTTAATAAACAGATTTGAACTATAGTCACTTTGAACTTCCCCATCTTTCCTCGTTACTATAGGCGCTTCATGACGATGCTCATTGCAGTCAGTGAAAGCCAATATGCAGCAGCACTAACTTGATCTATGGCATTTCGGTCCATTCTGAAAAATACGCTTTTCAATGTTTAATTTATATTCAAAGTAGTGGGGAAGTTACCCTCCATCTTTTTCTTTGCGATGGCAAATGTATTCTCTTGCGATCTTTGAAGGTGCTTAATTTTACAATGTCAGTTTCCATCTTTCAAACACTGCATACCCTACCATGTTCTTCACCATCATTCTCTTTAAATAAATGTCATATTTTGGCTTAGTGATCTAACTAATGCCCTCTCCCATGATACATAGGACAATAAGCCCTGGTATGCTTAGCACTTCTGCTTTTTGTAGGTTGTTAGAACCATGATCTGTGGATAGGTGTTGTGGACACAATGTAGGAGACGGTCGTGCTGTCTTTTGCTGTATCCTACGATATGGACATGTGGAGGTAATGTTCAATTAAGGTAATTTATACAGAACTAAGATTTATTGTACTTTAAAGGTGCTACAAAGGATAGATGTATTATTTTTTTGCATTGTAAATTTCAGGTTTTCATTATCTGCAGTAATAGTGGAATGATAGTGTTTCACAGTATTACATACCCACCAGTGTGATTTGCTGTGCTATTTGTCTATTGGTTTCCCCGCTGAAGCGGCACTTGTCAAAATGGGAAAGCTGTTCTGACTTTGGCTGTTTACCTAGTGGAAATCGCTCTGTCATTTCCTGGTTGGTAAAAATCTACACTGTTCGCTCAATTTCAGTTTGTGAAAATAAGCCCTGAATAGTGAAGCGACTCATTGTACAATCTAAATCGCTGTGAAAAATCTTTTCAGTGAAACAAACATTCAGCTTCAAACAGCTGTACAAACTATTTTTGTTTTTGAAAATGTATTTTGCAGCGATTTTAGATGGTCAAAGTCAAACAGCTTTCCCAATTGATAGGCAAATATCACAGCCAACATTTAGCGGGTAAGTGTTTCAAAGTATCATTCCACTATTAGCAGCAGGTATATATTCTGAAATGACAATGCAACAAAAATAAAAATCCTATGTTTAGTACCTTTTTTAATTCCCATTTGATGATACTTTGCCCATGCTTAGTATCCTTTTCTATCCAACTGATTCATCTTATTGCTCCAATCCCCCGTATCTCGGCCTCTTGTTCTTTCTTTGCACAAGAGGTTGGCACGGAAGTGGAATTCTGCTAGGGAAGGTATTGTGAAATTAATTTAGCAGAATACTGTAACCATGTAGGTATCAGTAATGAAATGTTGGAATAAGTGTCATGTTGGATGTACTAAATTTATTTTTGTAATTGTATGGATGAACAGACTTCCCCAATGTTTGTCTTTTTAATGATACTTTCCTTCCATCCTATTTCTCCCATCTCTTCCTCTCTAGGGCATGGTCTTCTTTCCAGTGGTTGGTACAGAAGTGGACTTCTGGTACAGAAGTGGACTTCAGCTCCTCTTGATATTCTGACACTGCTCTTCAGGGTTATGTATGCTGTGAATGGGTGCCACCACTACCAGATCGGTCCTTATGCAGGAAGTGCAATGGCCCATCATGGTCAGACATCTCTCTGTGCCATTTTGTGCCTTAGGTTTAATATTTCAGTGAGGTAAAAAAAAAAATGCATCTCTTCAGGCCTCCCGAGTGGCGCAGCGATCTATCGCAGTGTTGCGGCGTCACTACAGCCTGGGCTCGAATCCCAGGCAGTGTCACAACCGGCCGTGACCGGAAGTCCCATACGACGGCGCACAATTGGCCCAGTGTTGTCTGGCTTAGGGGAGGGTTTGGGGGTGAGGCTTTACTTGGCTCATTGCATCAACTACTTGTGGCGGGCCAGACGCCTGCAAGCTGACTTCGGTCGTCAGTTGAACGGTGTTTCCTCTGACATTGGTGCAGCTGGGTTCCGGGTTAAGCGAGCAGGTGTTGAGAAGTGTGGCTTGGCAGGTCATGTTTCTGAGTACTCGACTTTTGTCTCTCCCAAGCCCGTTGGGGACTTGCAGCAGCGAGACAAGATCGCAATTGGATATCATGAAATTGGTGAGGAAAAAGGGGTTATATTTACACACTTATTTTATTTTAAATAATCTCTTCTTTCTTCAGGAGGGACTTGGGCAGGACCAGCTTGAAGAAAGAATGTCTGACTGTTGCCTAATCATTTGCTGACCAGATGAGACTCCTTGTGTTTAAGTGGCATCAGCATACTGTTGTCCTTGATGCTCACCATTTCTATGTACTGTCACCATTAAAGTTATAAATTGTGAACAATTTTTACTGTTGCCATCAGTATTGCTTTTGCTTGCATGCTCAACTGCAGAAATATTACATGAAAGCACTGATTTTCAAATGTATTTTGTTTACCAATCTAACTACCAAAAAAAATATTATTTTTTATGTATAATTGATTACTTTATTTTTGAGTATGGACAAAATATCCTGTCTTTTTGAGACACTGTTCACATTATCACAGCTGTTTGATGAGATCACAGAATGGTAAAGGACTTCCTAATATAACTCTGGGGAAGTACAGAGGCATTGAAATGCAACACTCAACGGTAAAGAACTGCAAATGATCTCTGAGGTGCTTTCCAGACATAAAAATACTCCAGACTAGTCCCGGAGGACAATGGATTTTGTAACTGAGCTTATTGGTCATACTCCTGTCTGGGGTGTGGCTTACTGTTTTGCTGAAGCCCCATTGGTTGAGTGTGGCACTGGCAATACCTGCACTGTGGCTCTACTCAGCTCTCAACCCTGCCACTGGTTTGCCCTGGTTCCTCACTACATCCTTTGAGACCTGGGTTCATGACTCTGGAGTCTTATTTATTCCTGTCAGTCAGGTGATGTAACCCTGGCTTGTTTGGAGCTGGGGTGCAGGGAGAACTTGACAGTGAGGCTAGGGGAGGTGGAGGTGTTTACATCAGGGGTGCCTGGCAGGGTTGCAATCGCTGTGGGGAACTTTGAGAGAGGGTTGAGTGATTCAGTGTGTAGTTGCATAAATGCTGTTAAGAAAGAAGATGCTATGATAATAATACATTGATACCACTTTGTTTCGATTTTGCTACTCCCTGTGACAAAGAGTTGTCATGTTACACCCTCTGAGAAGTGCTATTTCCTAGTTTCCTCTATCCTTTACCTAGGTTGTGTATACACACTATGTGAGCACAGGAGAGGGGAAGCCCGGGGAAGCTCCATGTGGGATGGTTCAGAGACATCTATAGAGAGGAGGTTGCAAGTTTTATTTTTTACATTTCTGTCCACATCCCTGTATACGGGGAACGAGACGCATAGCCTCTAACCCAGTTGGACCTTCTCCAAAAGAACAGAACCCACTCCCTCGATCACTCACATGGGGGAAACAGCTACCTCATCCACCGGTCCTCTCCATCCGACTCTGGGGTTTATCACTGTTTCCAGGAGGGGCAGCTGACAGGGGGTTACCTCCTGCGGATGGATGAGCAAAAGAGAACTGACAGGACCAAGCCCAAGTCCAGATGAGCCATACCTTCCTCAGAGCTCGTGGCCCTTTGCCTGGCTACCCAGACACCTTGCTCAGGCCAAAATGCACGCTACTTCTCCACAGATTTCTGGATCACATTGCATTCGGAAAGTATTCAGACCCCTTAACTTCTTCCAAATGTTACATTACAGCCCTATTCTAAAATTGATGAAATTTTTTTTTCCCCTTATCAATGTACATACAATACCCCATAATGACAAAGCAAAAACAGATTTTTAGAAATGTTTGCAAATGTATTAACAATACAAAACTGAAATATTACATTTCCATAGGTATTCAGACCCTTTACTCAGTACTTTGTTGAAGCACCGTTGGCAGTGGTTACAGCTTTGAGTCGTCTTGGGGCCCTTTTCCAAGGCCCTTCTCCCCCGATTGCTGTTTGGCCGGGCAGTCAGCTCGAAGAAGAGTCTTGGTGTGTCCGAACTTCTTCCATTTAAGAATGATGGAGGCCACTGTGTTCTTGGGGACTTTCAATGCTGCAGACATTTTATGGTACCCTTCCCCAGATCTGTGCCTCGACACAATCTTGTCTCTGAGCTCTACGGACAATTCCTTCTAACTCATGGCTTGGTTTTTGTTCTGACATGCACTGTCAACTGTGGGACCTTTATATAGACAGGTGTGTGCCTTTCCAAAACATGTCTGATCAATTTAATTTACCACAGGTGGACTCCATTCAAGTTGTAGAAACATCTCAAGGATGATAAATAGAAACAGGATGCACCTGAGCTCAATTTCAAGTCTCATAGCAATGGGTCTGAATACTTATGTTATGTATCTCTTTATTATTTGTAATAGTGAGCAAAACAAAAATACCTGTTTTTGCTTTGTCATTATGGAGTATTGTGTGTAAATTAAATAAATAACAATTCTCAGCAATCAATTTTAGAATAAGGCTGTAACTTAACAAAATGTGGGAAAAGTCAAGGGGTCTGAATACCACTGTATGTACCTCCCTGACCCTTCACCAAATGCAAACACATTCAGGGCCGTCTGATTGGTTCAGAAACCTTGGTGCCTTGCAAATAAAAGTTGAATTACTTGTTAAAGGCTTCGGCAAGTATACGACGTGTAACACAATAATCAAATAAAAACAGTTTTATTATTATAGTCAACATTTACAAAACAGTTACAAAACCATATGATCCTTCCCCATCTTTCATTTAACACTGATACTTGAACTACATGAAAAAGGTCAATATTCAGAAGCTTTAGTTTCACATTTTATATAATAACGTAACAGTCTTAGTAACACTTGCGGAGTGATAAGAAAAACTACACTTGAGGTCCCAATGGCTTGGCCCTACATTCAGTCAACAGTATGATTAAGTTTACAGAATGTTTAATCTCGGTTACCCAGAAGTAAAATTATTGTTAAGGTTTGTCACTTCCTGTCCACGAGAGATTCTACAATGTTTAACATCAATATTGTTTAAAGACAACTGCTACTAGGTAAAGAGAAAATTATTGTCTATGAGAGAAACATACTGCATGATTGGTACATGATTGTCTCATCCATCTCTATCGGCCCATGGCTCATGAGTGGTGGGATGCCATTGTTTGAATGGTCTGAGCCTGTATCCATGACGGGAACAATACTTGGCACGCCCACCTCTCTGGAAGGAGGCACTGCCAGCACCCCAAACTCCACCTCGAAGCTCCCCTTTGCCTCTCCATTCTCACGACGTATCAGCAGCTCATACTCCCCGAACCGGACCAGGGCCTTATTCGGCAGCTCTGCCCTCTCCAGGTACCCCAACTCTGACCCGTTGACCGTCACGTGTCCCTTCTGGCTCAGGTTCTGCACAGAGAACAGCATGTCAGGGCTGTTGGCGGTGAGGTAGGCCTGCAAGGCCAGCTGCTTGCGGGAGACCCGTGGGTCGGCCAGGGCAAAGGTGCATCCGTGGGCGTCCCGGCCCAGCCTCAGGGGGTCCTCGGCTGGGTGCTTGTGCCTGGCGTCCAGGGGCAGCAGGCGGTAAAGAGCCTTAGAGGCCTGCTGGGGGTGGTAGAGCTGGATCTGGAGGTAGGTCATCAGCTCCTCTGTTTCCATAGTGTGAGGCAGCTCCATGATGTGTGTTATGATAGCTTTTGCAATTGAAAGGATGCTGACTTTCAGTTTCAATTGGTCTGAAAGAAAAACAGAGATAATTATTAAATTGACTATTATTTGTTATTCTGGCACTAAACAAGTATTATTACTAGAAATAGAAAAACAGCTCAGACAGAGGGTACTGAAATTAAAAACATTTCATTCTATTGCACAATTCCATAGGGAGAAATGTCAGGGTATTACCATAAAGCAGTAGAAAATCTCTTGTTTTGTTAACACTTTTAGTTCTCATTTTAAGGAAGACTTGTCAGAATTGCATCATTCCACACACCCAGCCTCATTCAGCATTTCCTCTAAAACTTTCACTTGATGAAAGTAATTACAGGGTGCTATGAATGTAGCCTATTTTATATGGGTCGTTCCATGAAATGAGTGCCTTTTGCCTCAGATATTTTAAGTACAAATTGTGCACCAATGTTGAATTTTAAAAGCCTGTTATATTAAATTAAGTGCTCTTTACTATAGACCACATGGAAAACGCAATACATTAAAAACAAATGTATGAATAAAGACTTGCTAAAGTGTCAATATTCAGCATTTTGACATGTTCCACTGCATCCTCTACACTATTAGAAAAAAATGTGCTATATAGAACCTAAAAAGGGTTATTTGGCTGTACCCACAGGAGAACCCTTTGTAGACTAATTTTTGGTTCCAGGTAAAACGCATTTGGTTCCAGGTAGAACCCATTTGAGTTCCAGGTAGACCCCTTTACACAGAGTTCTACATGGAACCCAAAATAGTTATACCTGGAATCAAAAAGGCTTCTTCCAGGAACCAAAAAGGGTTATTTTATGGGGACAGCCGAAGAACCCTTTTGGAACTCACTCAACCCCAACATTTATCCATGTTTTTACCATCCTTGTCTGGGTTTCCATCCAATTGGCGACATATTTTAATGCAAATATTCTAAAATCTGCATAAAGACAATATTGTTTGTGAATTTTCCCACTGGTGGTGTGCTTCCACCAAAAAGACGTTCTGCAGATAAAAATCACTGCTTGATGACAGTGTAACAGTGTTGCTTACGTCCCTCTCCAGTTACAATTAGCACACACAAAATATACTTTTTAGCTAATTTTCATGTACCGAATAATAATCTAAAGTTCAATGTGGTTCCATCACATTTTCAACTCTATCGATAGTTTTGTCACAAAAACTGTTATGTTAAATGAAATGTGCTTACTCTGGTCTTGGCATGTACTCTCTCGCCAACAGCTCGCAGATACAGTGCAGGTTGGCTGTGCGGGTTGTCTAGTCTACATGATGAGATTATTTTGGATGAGAGAGAATATTAGTATTTGTCATACAGCAGTCAAGCATTGATCATAATGTCACCAGAGTAAAACCCTCGATATTTATTGGAAATGGAAAGGAGCAACAAGCTCATGACCGTGCACATTCACCACTCTGTGCAATTCATCCTAATTTATTTAATCGGTAGTTCAATAAACTGCATGGTTTTCCGAATAGTAATGGGAGGACCACACAACATATCATCGCGTGACTCCCAAGTTTACGTCGAAATGATGGTTATTAAATCAATATTTGCTCATAAAGGCGTTTCCACGGTCATTTCTCGAATAATAATTGTTACTGTCACAAAATGTTCCCTCGTGGGGATTTATGGGTGATTTAATAGGCACTCATGGTTGCCGAATTATGGGCGATATCAGGTCCGTCGTGTGCATTATTTCTCCCAAATTTGTTGTCCGAAATCGGGCAAATCCGTTCATTTTAGCAGAAGTTCAGTCTACCATATTATAGTCATTCTAACAACATGACAATACAATTCGTTGAAATAAAACGTTATTTCACACATGTATGTGAAATAACATATGTGAAATAACGTTTATATATATATATGTGTGTGTGTGTGTGTGTGAAATAACGTTTTATTTCAACGAATTGTATTGTCATGTTGTTAGAATGACTAATTGGTGGAACAACCCATACTCCGCCAGTTTAGGAAACAGTTTTTCACAACAGCCAGTCTAGTATATTGTCAGAAGTGCACACGTTTTTCTATAGCTCTAATAACATGACGAGAACATGACGAGACTTGTCGAAGATTTTACTGATATTGAAATGTCATGACATTCAATCAAACAACAAAACCATTCTGAATGTTCACTACCAAACTTGCTAGGCTATATCTTACCTGTAAAATTAGGTAGTTGTAGCAATTGTACACGCAGCGTCTGCAAAGATCAGGCTACATACAGTAAGTATGCGTCTCCGACTGTTGACTTGCTTACTTGAAAGGGTACAACAACTATTGCCTGCCTACTGGCGCACCAACCTTTGTGCGAACTATAATGGGTGTCGGAGGATAGTAACAAAGATATGTTCTATCTATGATAGTTTCTAAACCATACTGTACTGTGATAGTACTGCCGAGAGCAAAACAACAGGAAGGGGATAACCGTTGAGTCAGCAAGCACGCGCTCCACCATTCATGGTTATGACTAGATGGGATACAGTTTTTGTCAGATTTGACTTTTTGTAACAGGTTAGGAGAATTTGAAGGCTATGAGAATTTATGCAACAGTTTATGAGTGTTAACGTATCAGGTTAGAATAATTAGGTTAAGGTTAGGAAAATGGTTAGTGTTAGCTAAAATGCACAAAGGGTCAACATTTTAACGTTTATTTGACAGAAGCCGTATACCTTCTAGCATTGACCATATTACATCGCACCACCGTAGACGGTGAATTGCTGCTTGCCTTGGGAAATTCCAGAATTCCCCAATAGCTCTATCTCTTTAGGGAATGTCTGTTTATGATTTCAATTTTGCAGGCTCCATGCAACTTCCTTACGACTTTCAGTAACCCCACATGGAAAAGTAATATATGGCCGTTATATATCAGCAAGGGAAGATTCTGAAAACTCTCAGTGGGAAGAAAATCACAGGTCATGTCCCTAGAGCTTTGGCTAGCCTGAGGATGGTCGTTTCTGGGGTTCCACCATAGATGATATAAAATAAAATGTAGAGGGGTCATAGTGGTTGAAGCCAAAAGGCTGTTCAGTAAGAAAGAGAGGCAGAGAAGTGAAAGCATGTCAGTGTTATTCATGTTCGAGAAGGTTGAACCAAAGACAGAACAGATGGGCTTACTGGCTTTCACTGTTACAAAGATTTTGCCCCACCTCAATTAATGTGTTTTCAAATGCCAAAGAATGGGACATGTAGCGGCTCTGTGCAAAGGAAAGAAAATATGTGCCAAGTGTGTAGGGGAACATGATTATGTTGAATGTGGAAACAATGTCAAGGTTAAATGGTGTAAATGGGGGGGGGGGGGGGGGGCACACAGTACAGCAGTTGGTGGATGCCAGAAAGAGGCTAGAGATGACCAAAGATATAAAATCACTCATAATGTCTCTTATGCAGAGGCGGCATCCAGGCAGATTGGTTTAACTATGAGGCAGGATGATGGAGATAATAGGGCTACTGCTGGAATTAGTGGACCTACTGTAAGAAATGTTACTTATGTTGGTCCAGACACGGATAGGATACCTGTTCAGAAATCTTGCGCTCACAAATATGTGTTCTTTCAAAGGACACCTTAATAGTTTATCAGATTCACTTTTTTAGCCTTCATTGGAAAGGTTATCAACCTGCCCGCGTTTGTGGAAAGAAGAACTGCCAAGTTGAAGATTGTGGAAGCAGCTACAGAGTTTTTAGTAACAGATGTTACTGTTGCCATGATTGTTGATATGTTGACTCCTAATAATCCTATTGATGGAATGTCTCAGTATGATTATAATTAGTGTTAGTGTAAACGGATATGAAACGGCTAGCTTAGTTAGCGGTGCGCGTTAAATAGCGTTTCAATTGGTGACGTCACTTGCTCTGAGACCTTGAAGTAGTAGTTTCCCTTGCTCTGCAAGGGCAGCGGCTTTTGTGGAGCGATGGGTAACGATGCTTCGAGGGTGACTGTTGTTGATGTGTGCAGAAGGTCCCTGGTTCACGCCCGGGTATGGGCGAGGGGACAGTTTAAAATTATACTGGTACATTATTGTTTTTGTTATCCATCAGTGTAATGCTAGGAGCCTTACTCCAACCTCGACCAACAGCTCCGGCCCCCCCGCAGCTCCTCGCCCAAGCCTCTCCAGGTTCTCCTTTACCCAAATCCAGATAGCAGATGTTCTGAAAGAGCTGCAAAACCTGGACCCGTATAAATCAGCTGGGCTTGACAATCTGGACCCTCTATTTCTGAAACTATCCGCCGCCATTGTCGCAACCCCTATTACCAGCCTGTTCAACCTCTCTTTCATATCGTCTGAGATCCCCAAGGATTGGAAAGCTGCCGCAGTCATCCCCCTCTTCAAAGGGGGAGACACCCTGGACCCAAACTGTTACAGACCTATATCCATTCTGCCTTGCCTATCTAAGGTCTTCGAAAGCCAAGTCAACAAACAGGTCACTGACCATCTCGAATCCCACCGTACCTTTTCCGCTATGCAATCTGGTTTCCGAGCCGGTCACGGGTGCACCTCAGCCACACTCAAGGTACTAAACGACATCATAACCGCCATCGATAAAAGACAGTACTGTGCAGCCGTCTTCATCGACCTTGCCAAGGCTTTCGACTCTGTCAATCACCATATTCTTATCGGCAGACTCAGTAGCCTCGGTTTTTCGGATGACTGCCTTGCCTGGTTCACCAATTACTTTGCAGACAGAGTTCAGTGTGTCAAATCGGAGGGCATGCTGTTTGGTCCTCTGGCAGTCTCTATGGGGGTGCCACAGGGTTCAATTCTCGGGCCGACTCTTTTCTCTGTATATATCAATGATGTTGCTCTTGCTGCGGGCGATTCCCTGATCCACCTCTACGCAGACGACACCATTCTATATACTTTTGGCCCGTCATTGGACACTGTGCTATCTAACCTCCAGACGAGCTTCAATGCCATACAACACTCCTTCCGTGGCCTCCAACTGCTCTTAAACGCTAGTAAAACCAAATGCATGCTTTTCAACCGATCGCTGCCTGCACCCGCTTGCCCGACTAGCATCACCACACTGGATGGTTCCGACCTTGAATATGTGGACACCTATAAGTACCTAGGTGTCTGGCTAGACTGCAAACTCTCCTTCCAGACCCATATCAAACATCTCCAATCAAAAATCAAATCAAGAGTCAGCTTTCTATTCCGTAACAAAGCCTCCTTCACTCACGCTGCCAAGCTTACCCTAGTAAAACTGACTATCCTACCGATCCTCGACTTCGGCGATGTCATCTACAAAATTGCTTCCAACACTCTTCTCAGCAAACTGGATGCAGTTTATCACAGTGCCATCCGTTTTGTCACTAAAGCACCTTATACTACCCACCACTGCGACTTGTATGCTCTAGTCGGCTGGCCCTCGCTACATATTCGTCGCAAGACCCACTGGCTCCAGGTCGTCTACAAGGCCATGCTAGGTAAAGCTCCGCCTTATCTCAGTTCACTGGTTACGATGGCAACACCCATCCGTAGCACGCGCTCCAGCAGGTGTATCTCACTGATCATCCCTAAAGCCAACACCTCATTCGGCCGCCTTTCATTCCAGTACTCTGCTGCCTGTGACTGGAACGAATTGCAAAAATCGCTGAAGTTGGAGACCTTTATCTCCCTCACCAACTTCAAACATCAGCTATCTGAGCAGCTAACCGATCGCTGCAGCTGTACATAATCTATTGGTAAATAGCCCACCCATTTTCACCTACCTCATCCCCACAGTTTTTATTTATTTACTTTTCTGCTCTTTTGCACACCAATATCTCTACCTGTACATGACCATTTATCAATCCAGTGTTAATCTGCAATATTGTAATTATTCGCCTACCTCCTCATGCCTTTTGCACACATTGTATATAGACTCCCCTTTTTTTTCTACTGTGTTATTGACTTGTTAATTGTTTACTCCATGTGTAACTCTGTGTTGTCTGTTCACACTGCTATGCTTTATCTTGGCCAGGTCGCAGTTGTAAATGAGAACTTGTTCTCAACTAGCCTAACTGGTTAAATAAAGGTGAAATAAAAAAATAAAATAAAAATTGCTAACGGTCAGGAGTTTAACAAATATGTCATTGATTTAGAGAAACCTGAAGTGATATGTGTTCTAGAAACATGGCTTTTACATCTTGATTTGATTATTTCTGGTTATTGCTCAATCAGACCTGATAGATCAACTGGACAGGGTGGTGGGTGTGTTAAGTTCATAAGAGAAGGTCTTGTATATCGTCATTTAACTGTGCCATCTGATTGTGGAAATCTATATTGCAGGTAGTAATATTAAGTGACACAATTTTTACAACCCTTGTCGTCAACTATCTGTAGTGATGTTTCATGAAATATCAGGAAAATACATAGTAGTTTATTGGAAAGCACACATACAGATGCTAATGGTACTATTGTGGAAGATGAGCATTAGTATGTCTTAACGATGGATGTGGTACAAGAGTGGATGTTGTTAGAGGGGTTACATCCTGCCTGGACCTCACAATGGCTTCTAACTCTATTGCATTTATGTATGAATGGAATATAATGTATGTGTCACGCCCTGATCTGTTTCACCTATCCTTGTGCTTGTCTCTATCCCCCTCCAGGTGTGGCCCATCTTCCCCATTATCCCCTGGGTACTTATACCTGGGTTCTCTGTTTATCTGTTGCCAGTTCGTCTTGTTTGTTCAAGTCAACCAGCGTTTTGTCTCAGCTCCTGCTTTTCTCCAGTCTCTCTTTTTCTCGCCCTCCTGGTTTTGACCCTTGCCTTTCCTGACTGAGCCTGCCTGCTGTCCTGTGCCTTTGCCCCTACTCTGGATTACCGACCTCTGCCTGACCTGACCCTGGGCCTGCCTGCCGCCCTGTACCTCGGGCCCCACTACTCTGGATTATCGATCCCTGTCTGCCTTGACCTGTCGTTTGCCTGCCCCTGTTTTTGCAATAAACATTGCTACTTCAACACAGTCTGCACTTTGGTCTTACCTGAAACCTGATAAAATGATTATACTGATTTCATGCACCATGAACTTTGATGTTACTATTCCCGATGGGGTAACAGTCAGAAGATGGTGCTTTCAAAAAGCAGACTGGGAAAAGTTTGGTGATCATTGCTTAAAGTCTGTTGGACAGTTGATGTATGTGCTGCCTCTGTGACCGCTCTGATTTTGTGTGCTGCAAATGTATATGTGCCAGTGAGTGAAGTGGGTGAGAAAAGGAAGGTGGCTCCTTGGTGGACTGAAGAGGACACTGTGGCTATTTGAGAAACAAATAGGGCTTACAGAGTGTTGCGTAGGAATATGACTCCTGATAATCTAGTAGATTTCCAAAGGAAGAGAGCTTTAGTACATAGGGTCATTAAGTCTGTCAAGAAATGTATGGAGACAGATCTGCTCTACAATAGGCAGGATTACTGAGCTGGGGGATGTATGGTCTATGTTGAAGAAGATGACTGGAAGAAGCAAGCATCTCAGATTCCATTTTGGTTGTGGGTCAGAACATGGCTGTAACTGATAAAGAAAAAGCTAACTTGTTGGAGAAGACATTTGCTAGGTTACATAGTGGGGTTACTTTGGATGAAGTATATAAGCAACGCAGGTGTGCGATATCAAATGCTCATGTTTATGTGTATAAGAACAGGGATACTGTTGAATTTTCTTTGGATGCTGTTTTTACCATACATGACATGCATTCAGCCTTGATAGGCTGTTGATTTCCAGCCCCAGGTCATGATCAGTTGTGCCATGTAATGTTTAAGGTAATACCTGTTTTCCTGGGATTATTTAATACAATTTGGAGTGAGGGAGTTATACCTTCTGGTTTGAAACGTGCAGTAATGTTAACTTTTGCAAAGCCTGGTAAGAACCCTTCATGTGCTGATTAGTTATAGACCAATAGCACTGACCTCTAACTTGTGTAAGCTGTTGGAAAAGATGATAGTCAATAAATTGTCATATTTCCTGGAACATAGAGGTTTATAGAGTCAATGTTAAAGTGGATTCCGTAAAGGTAGATCAACTTTGGTTGCATTAATAAAGGTGAGCAATGATGTAAAAAAAAAAAAATACTCTGGTCATGAAAGTAATGGCTACTGTCTTTTTTTACATTGAAAAGGCTTATGACATTATGTGGAGAGAAGGCCTACTGATTAAGATGGTTAAGATGGCCTTATTTATTCACTCCTTTAGGCTGCTCAGCAAGGAAGAAGCCACTGCTCCAAAACTGCCATAAATAAGCCAGACTACCATTTGCAACTGCACATGGGGACAAAAATCGTACTTTTTGGAGAAATGTCCTCTGGTCTGATGAAACAACAAGAGAACTGTTTGGCCATAATGGCCATTGTTATGTTTGGAGAAAAAAGGGGAGGCTTGCAAGCTGAAGAACACCATCCCAACCGTGAAGCATGGGGGTGGCAGCATCATGTTGTGGGGGTGGCAGCATCATGTTGTGGGGGTGCTTTGCTGCAGGACGGACTGGTACACTTCACATATAGATGGCATCATGAGGGAGGGAAGTTATGTGGATATATTGAAGCAACATCTCAAGACATCAGTCAGGAAGTTAAAGTTTGGTCGCAAATGGGTCTTCCAAATGGACAATGACGCCAAGCATACTTCCAAAGTTGTGGCAAAATGGCTTATGGACAACAAAGTCAAGGTATTGGAGTGGCCATCACAAAGCCCTGACCTCAAGCCTACAGAAAATGTGTGGGCAGAACTGAAAAAGCGTATGCGAGCAAGGAGGCCTACATTCCTGACTCAGTTACACCAGCTCTGTCAGGAGGAATGGGCCAAAATTCACCCAACTTATCGTGGGAAGCTTGTGGAAGGCTACCTGAAACATTTGACCCAAGTTAAACAATTTAAAGGCAATGCTACCAAATACTAATTGAGTGTGTGTAAACTTCTGACCCATTGGGAAAGTGATGAAATAAAATCACTCTCTACTATTTTTCGGACATTTCACATTCTTAAAATAAGTGGTGATCCTAACTGACCTAAGACAGGGAATTTGTACTAGGATTAAAATTGTTTAAAACTGAGATTAAATGTATTTGGCTAAGGTGTATGTAAACTTCCGACTTCAACTATATACTGCAGCCTATACTGTAAATAGTTGTAGTAGTTTTTACAGCTGTACTACTTGAATACTTGGATTTAAAAGTATATAGTCCTAATAAACTTTTTCCCCTGATATGTCATGCACTCATAATAAAATAATTAAAACCATAATCTTGTTTCTTCACTCTGGTTTGATAGTGTCCTTTACAAACAACGGTACTGTACATAATGTTGGAAGGCTAGCCAGGCCAAACTACAGATAATATATCCTTTTCTATAAACCAACATATGGCCACCATCATATGACTGGTAATGAAAAAGTATGAACATGTAATGCACTCACTACTGTAAGTCGCTCTGGATAAGAGTATGCTAAATTACTAAAATGTTTTAAAAAATAAACGTGAATGATGAGATCCTTCCTTTGCCTGTAGTCTGTTCCCTTTGTGGAAGTTTACTGCCCTCAACTGGATAGGTGGTGTACACACAGATCAGGGAAGTCAAGACATCGCCGAAGAGCAGGGTTTCCCAAACTCGGTCCTGGCTAGCCCAGATTCCCAATCACAGAACCTCATAACTAGCTACCAAGAAGCCAATTCAGGCTATCAATTATGTTAGAGTAGCTAGCTCGTCTTACGATCCTAGCTGGCATGCCTGCTGACAAGAGTGGTAGACTTTAGAAAAGCAAGCAATAACTAAATGTACTGAATAAGACTCACATTCCTTTCCATCTTTTACCCAGATTTTAACAGAGATGCAGAGAAGTATGCTTAGACATGCAGAAAAATTAAAAATAGACCGTTTATTATTATTATTTTTAAATATAGAAGTAAGCACAGTGATTATGGCTCTAGATTGCGGGAAAAAATTCAATAATGTACGGACGAGCCCCCCTACGGACCACCACTCAGACATTCTCACGTACTTTGTGCGCCCTCAGATTTTTTGGGTGCATGACGCCCCTGGTCACATGTGAATGACCACACAAAATGGCAGGAGCCATTTAAGTAGAAACACAAATCGCTAGTAAAAGAGTTTTACCCTGCAAGGACAACGATGGCAATCAAACTCAAGATGTTGGACACAATTAAAGCTAGGAGTTTGGGGTTTAAAGGAAGTTGTTGATATTATTTCTTAGAAACACAGGTATACATATCAAATTTTGTAAGCTTCGTCTTCGACCCTTTTACAATTCAGAGTTGCATCAGTAAATTTATTTTAGAGTTTGATTTGTCTTGAATTGTTACAGATCAGAGATGAATTATTACAGAATAAAATCTAAATTTAGAGGTTCAAAGCAAAATACCTTCAATGTCCAGCTTTGTCCCGTTTCCAAACAGTATCTCCCCACAAAGCCACAGCACAGTAGTAAGTCCCAGCATCAGAGAGGCTGAGGTTCCTCTTGGGGAGGTTGTAGACACATTGATCACTCCTATTTTCGTGTGGGTAAATTATTCTGGATGGGATTCTCCTGTGCCATGTCTGAACCAATAGACCCTGTGTTCTCCTGCACAGGTGTCAGTGTGTATTATACAGTTCAGAATCACAGAGTCTCCTGGCTGGACTGACTAAGACATAGGCTGCTGAGTAAGATGCTGGTTCCCGGACCTTTTATAACACAGTAAAACCAAGGTTCTCATAATTGTTTTTGTTTTAATATAACCATTTAAAAGAGCCTGATAGTCACATGATAATACATATATTTGTTACTTACCCGAATGCAAAAGAAACACCCTTTCCAAAGACCCTTGGCATGAATCTCATGTGGCACAGTAACACATCCCCTTATCTCATGGTCTGGTCTTCAATAGTCAGCACAAAACTAGCTCCATTTTCCTTGCTACAAACCAGGTGCTATTGTTAAACTCCCCATAGAATGTTGGAGTGAATGTAAAGTGATAGCATGCAGACTGGAGCTTGTCCCACTGTCATCTTGAACCAGTTGAAGTAGCTTCCTTCGGTTCCTGAGATGAAACATCTCAAACCAACTGTGTATCCAGAGATGAATGTATTTAGGACATTAGACAGTCTGGTGGTAGTAGACCACCCTTTAGAAAGGACAAAAACAAAGATTTACATGACTTGAATTTCTTCACATGTTTTTTAGTCTCTTCTCATCCCTCTATTCTGTCAGCATTTTCTAATGCAGTTAGTTTTCATACATATGGATTCCTTAAACCTACCTGTACTAAATGTCAGCAAAGAAAATAAACGTAGTTGGGTCATTGTATAATTCCACCTCCGATGACGGCATCTTTTCATGCGTAGACTAGTCGTCCTCTGTTACAGATGGGAGTGAGAGTCAAGAGGTTATGGGTGTCTTTTTATACTCTACTGGAGTGTGGGTCCACAGGCCTGATTGGCTGCTGTGACATCAGTAAACAGACAGAACAGGACAGCCGTACCCTCCCCTCTGACCTTTTTCTGTCCTCATTCTACATGTCTTCAAAAAGCTATTGAGAGATAAGCACACCCTATGGAACATATGCAAATATGCTTGCCCTCATTTTAGATCTTGAATTTGAATTTTTATGGTAATAAGGCATGATTATTATTGGAAAGCTCCAATTTACACACTCAAACAGTGGTGGAAAAAGAACCAGATTGTCATACTTGAGTAAAAGTAACGATACCTTAATAGAAAATGCCTCAAGTAAAAGTTAAAGTCACCCAGTAAATTACTACTTGAGTAAAAGTATTTGGTTTGGAATATACTTATGTATCAAAAATAAATGTAAACTATAGTCAAGTATCAAAAGTAAAAAATAATTTCAAATTCCTTATACTAAGCAAAGCAGACAGCACCCTTTTTCTTTTTTAAATTTACAGATAGCCAGGGGCACACTCCAACACTCAGACATCATTTACAGATAGCCAGGGGCACACTCCAACACTCAGACATCATTTACAGATAGCCAGGGGCACACTCCAACACTCAGACATCATTTACAGATAGCCAGGGGCACACTCCAACACTCAGACATCATTTACAGATAGCCAGGGGCACACTCCAACACTCAGACATCATTTACAGATAGCCAGGGGCACACTCCAACACTCAGACATCATTTACAGATAGCCAGGGGCACACTCCAACACTCAGACATCATTTACAGATAGCCAGGGGCACACTCCAACACTCAGACATCATTTACAGATAGCCAGGGGCACACTCCAACACTCAGACATCATTTACAGATAGCCAGGGGCACACTCCAACACTCAGACATCATTTACAGATAGCCAGACATCATCAGACATCATTTACAGATAGCCAGGGGCACACTCCAACACTCAGACATCATTTACAGATAGCCAGGGGCACACTCCAACACTCAGACATCATTTACAGATAGCCAGGGGCACACTCCAACACTCAGACATCATTTACAGATAGCCAGGGGCACACTCCAACACTCAGACATCATTTACAGATAGCCAGGGGCACACTCCAACACTCAGACATCATTTACAGATAGCCAGGGGCACACTCCAACACTCAGACATCATTTACAGATAGCCAGACATCATTTACAGGGCACACTCCAACACTCAGACATCATTTACAGATAGCCAGGGGCACACTCCAACACTCAGACATCATTTACAGATAGCCAGGGGCACACTCCAACACTCAGACATCATTTACAGATAGCCAGGGGCACACTCCAACACTCAGACATCATTTACACTCCAACACTCAGACATCATTTACAGATAGCCAGGGGCACACTCCAACACTCAGACATCATTTACAGATAGCCAGGGGCACACTCCAACACTCAGACATCATTTACAGATAGCCAGGGGCACACTCCAACACTCAGACATCATTTACAGATAGCCAGGGGCACACTCCAACACTCAGACATCATTTACAGATAGCCAGGGGCACACTCCAACACTCAGACATCATTTACAGATAGCCAGGGGCACACTCCAACACTCAGACATCATTTACAGATAGCCAGGGGCACACTCCAACACTCAGACATCATTTACAGATAGCCAGGGGCACACTCCAACACTCAGACATCATTTACAGATAGCCAGGGGCACACTCCAACACTCAGACATCATTTACAGATAGCCAGGGGCACACTCCAACACTCAGACATCATTTACAGATAGCCAGGGGCACACTCCAACACTCAGACATCATTTACAGATAGCCAGGGGCACACTCCAACACTCAGACATCATTTACAGATAGCCAGGGGCACACTCCAACACTCAGACATCATTTACAGATAGCCAGGGGCACACTCCAACACTCAGACATCATTTTACAGGGGCACACTCCAACACTCAGACATCATTTACAGATAGCCAGGGGCACACTCCAACACTCAGACATCATTTACAGATAGCCAGGGGCACACTCCAACACTCAGACATCATTTACAGATAGCCAGGGGCACACTCAGACATCAACACTCCAACACTCAGACATCATTTACAGATAGCCAGGGGCACACTCCAACACTCAGACATCATTTACAGATACAGCCAGGGGCACACTCCAACACTCAGACATCATTTACAGATAGCCAGGGGCACACTCCAACACTCAGACATCATTTACAGATAGCCAGGGGCACACTCCAACACTCAGACATCATTTACAGATAGCCAGGGGCACACTCCAACACTCAGACATCATTTACAGATAGCCAGGGGCACACTCCAACACTCAGACATCATTTACAGATAGATAGCCAGGGGCACTCCAACACTCAGACATCATTTACAGATAGCCAGGGGCACACTCCAACACTCAGACATCATTTACAGATAGCCAGGGGCACACTCCAACACTCAGACATCATTTACAGATAGCCAGGGGCACACTCCAACACTCAGACATCATTTACAGACAGCCAGGGGCACACTCCAACACTCAGACATCATTTACAGATAGCCAGGGGCACACTCCAACACTCAGACATCATTTACAGATAGCCAGGGGCACACTCCAACACTCAGACATCATTTACAGATAGCCAGAGGCACACTCCAACACTCAGACATCATTTACAAACAAAGCATTTGTGTTTAGTGAGTCCGCCACATCAGAGGCAGTAGGGATGACCAGGGATGTTCTCTTGATAAGTGTGTGAATTCAGTAACTAGTACTTTTGGGTGTCAGGGAAAATGTATGGAGTAAAAAGTACTTTTTTTTTCTTCAGGAATGTATTGAAGTAAAAGTTGTCAAAAATATAAATATTAAAGCAAAGTACAGATTACTTGAATAGTCCTACTTGAATAGTACTTTAAAATGTTTTTACTTAAATACTTTACACAACTGCTCATAAAAGGTATTAGTAGCATTAACTTTATAATTAACATTATTCATTGGTATCACAAATGCTTTCTCCAGCAGTTTAATTCAGGAATCTTGGGCATTGTGGCAAATCATTTTACATCAGACAGAATACAATTGGTGCACTATATATATATATATATATATATATATATATATATATATATATATATATATATATATATATATATATATATATATTAGACTATTGAATGTATACACTGAAGACTGCTTTTATGTTTACATATTGTCTAATTCTGATGGATCTCAAAAATACCAATATAGGCCCTGACCAGCAGGGGGACGGTTGCTCTGTACTTCTTCATACCTACTTTCACTACATCTCTATAGTGCTCACACAAAGAGATTGTATCTATACTATTTGTATATCCTCTCAATACTTTCTCAAGTCATCAAAAGAATTCTGATAGATATCAGGCATCAAATGTGATTAAGTATTTTGTTTCCTTTGTCAGATGACTTTCGTAACAACATCAGGTTCTGGTCTGCATATAAACATGTGGTATGAGTGTGGTTCAGGAAGGAGTTTTGGTGTGATGGTGGGGCTGAGACCTCCAGGTCCAAATACCAACAGGTAAGTCCAAACAGTCCAGGTCATATATGGTAAATCCAGATGATATATATTGTCTCTTTTCCCCCCATCCCCTTTCTCTCTCTCTTCCTGGTTTGTCTTGACCCGTTATCTGTGAGTCGGCCCCACCTTCTGAGCACCCTTGCTTCTGGAGATTGTAGTTTTTGGAGGCTGGCCATTTTGTGATCTGTAGTTCTGGCCGGGGTGGCCATTTGAGTGAGAGGGCAGAGCCAGTTTATTAGTTCTGCCGTCACATATCTGCCATTTATCACTCTGCCCCCTTCTTCGCCACAGTGTGTTTTTGTCAGCTAAAAAAAGCCTTGATGAGTGCTTTACAGCGAAATCAAACCAAGAGTTTATGTAAGGACATCTCTCTCAGCAGACAAAACATTACAAACAACTAGCAGCAAAGTAGATTGGTCACGAAAGTCAGAAAAGTAATAAAATGAATCGCTTGTCTTTGAGGATCTTCGGATGTTTGCACTCACGAGACTCCCAGTTACACAATAAATGTTCCTTTTGTTTGATAAAGATCCAAAATACCTCTATTTGGTTGGCGCGTTTTGTTCAGAAATCCACAGGCTCGAGCAGTCACGACGGGGCAGACGAAAATTCCAAATAGTATCCGTAAAGTTCGTAGAAACATGTCAAACGTTTTTTTGTATTCAATCCTCAGGTTGTTTTTACAATAAATAATCAATAATAATTCAACCGGACCATAGCTTTTTTAATAGGAGAGAGAGAGAAAATGTCTGCTCTAAGCTGTTGTGCATGCAAAACTCTGGTGACACCAAGCCACCCACTGATGCAATGTGATCATTCTCGCTCATTTTTCTGAATAAAAGGCTGAAACTATGTCTAAAGACTGTTCACACCATGTGTAAGCCATAGGGAAAGGAATCTGGTTGATATCCCTTTAAATGGAGGGAAGGCATGCAATGGAACAGGGAGATTTGTTTCTCTTAGGTTCTTCCTTGTTGGATTTTCCTCAGGTTTTCGCCTGCAATATCAGTTCTGTTATACCCACAGAGAATATTTTGACAGTTTTGGAAACTTTAGAGTGTTTTCCATCCTAATCGGACAATTATCTGCATATTCTAGCTTCTGTGCCTGAGAAATAGGGTACGTTTTTCATCCAAACATCAAAATACTGCCCCCTACACTCAACAGGTTAACGGGATTTCAGCCGTAAGAAGTTTTAATTAAGAACAAATTCTTATTTACAATGACGGCCTACCTAGAGGCAAAAGGCCTCCTGCAGGGACGAGGGCTGGGATTAAAAATAAATGTTGGACAAAACACACATCATGACAAGAGAGACACCACAACACTACATAAAGAGACATAAAGACAACAACACAGCATGGTAGCAACACAACATGACGACAACATGGTAGCGAAAGAACATGGCAGCAGCACAACACGGTAGTAGCACCTCTTGCCCCAACCATAGCTGCTGTCTCAAGAGGATCAAAGTTTATGGGGAAATAAATGGGGTTTGGTAAGTGTTTTGGATAAACACTGCAAATAAGGTCTGTGGTTAACACAGGTTTAGGAAATCTTATTTGATTGTGTTCTGTGAGATCATCGTCATTAGCTTACGTCACTTTAAGAATTTTGAAGCATTTATGTAAACAAAAACATGGGTCCATAAAGGCTTCATAATTCATAAAGGTCATGTTAACTGACGAAACAAAACGTATCAGATCTCCTAAGCCTGTGTTAACCTCAGACCTGATTTCTGTTGTTTATCCAAAAACTCTCCAAAAACCCCATTAATCTCCCCATAGGCTTTGACCAACGAGCCATGGCTAACTCATTTCTGGTTTTTTTAGGACTAAAAGCTGGCGAGCTCTATTGGGTTACAGAGCACCACAACAACAATCAGTAAATTCTATATTACAAGGGAAAAAATATTCTAAAGATTATATTCGTTCTTCATCAGTGCTACACTGATATCAACATTAAAACATTTGACATTATCTTGTCGCAGCATAAACAACATTTGGCTCCATCTCCATCTTTTGACCTTTCGGTGTCTTCTTATTTCTGGACCTCTTCTGACAGAAACTCAGTGCTGAGTAGTTCAGAGAATCTGGGTCCTGATCCGGAACCTGTAGAAAACATATAATAAGACTACACATATCAAACAAATCTCAACAAAACACACAACTCTAATCAAGTACTGTTAATGTACGAAAACAAGTAAATATAACAGTTTCTATTACCTGGCTATTTTGTGGCTGCAGTTGAGCCCCGATATCTGAATAAGAACATCATTATTTGGGTCAGGACACAAACAGTAGTTTAAACATACATTTTACTCTGTGTTACCGCACAGACATTTGGTCAGAGAGAAATATCCTGTGCATGTGGTTTTTTCACAATTTAGAATCTAAAATCTGACACATGCGCCTTGCTGAAAACGTTTATGGTCCTCCATTGTACCTGTGTTGGGTGTTTTTGAGTCTCGTCTGATCTTGAGGACCAGGATGAGGATGACTATCATTAGAACAGCAGTCACAACACCCAGGATCACAACCAGGGGAAGGAGGCACATGGTTCCATCATCATCCTCTGCTATGTCATCACCCTCTGCTACAGGACTGATAGTTCCATTACACTCTCCTAATACATGAAATGGAATCAAATCAGTCTGTGACAGAGCAAAAACATGTTTGTGTTTTTTGATTCCTTTTTGAAACATGGCTTTGAATCTGCATGAGAAAGAAAAAGAAACTCACCATCTTCAGATGACTCTGGGTTTTCATCACCTCCATTGTGCCCTGTAACATTGAGATGTGTAAGAATAGAGAAGTATTTTTTCTAAATAGAATTCTACAAAATATGACCAGCAATGGTTTGCCTTTGTTTCATGATAACTCATGATTAGCTTGCTAAACATTTTCTAATGTATCGAAAGCCAAATAAATTGTTCAAAATGTACCTTGAATTTTTAGATATGTTGCGTTGACAAAGAACATGTGGCTCTGTGGAAACAATCCACAGAAATACAGGCCACAGTCAGCTACTTCCACTTGTGTGATTTTGAGAAAGATAGTGGTGTTGTTGCTGAACATTTCCAAATGGCTCCTTTGAAAACCATTGTGGAGATCAGGTGTTGAATTAAAGCCGTACATAGACGAGAGACACACAGGCTCTGATCCGTTGACTTGCTTGAACCAGGCTGTGTGTCCCACAGCCGTTGTAACATTGGAGCACTGCAAGGTGATGTTATCCCCAATACGGACCACCATAGTCTGAGACTGAGAATCCAAAACAGAGACCAAACCTGAAACACAAAGAACAAAGTCCTACGTTATTGACTATTATCGGTGATATCACATGTACATGTTAGAAAAAAGTGGTGCACTAAACGTTATCATGCAATGCACTCTGATCACCTCATCTTTGGTTCTAGGACAGATGATACAATCAATTTTAGTCTCGATGCTAATTAGCGGTAGCTTACTTACTCAATCCATAGAGCAGTAGCTTAGCTTGTAGGAAGGTTCTGGCCATTCTGTTTGTAGACCTATTCTGCACTGTCTGGCTGAGAATCAGAAAACATCTCTTAATTCACCCTGAGGACACAGTGAGGTCAAAATGTAGGGGGCGTAGTAGGGGGCGTAGTAGTTGGTATTGGACCACAATGTCAATTTACAGGAAGCAGAAGTGACACTTACATAAAGTGCGTTAACAAAGTATTAACACCCTTTCCCTTGTCCCACATTTTATTATTCTAAAATGGATTATTCATTCTTTCCCCTCATCAATCTACACACAATACCCGATAATGACAAAGCAAAAACAGTTTTTTTGCAAATGTATTACAAATGTAAAACAGAAATACCTCATTTACATAAGTATTCAGACCCCTTGCTATGAGACTTGAAATTGAGCTCAGGTGCATCCTGTTTCCACTGATCATCCTTGAGATGTTTCTACAACTTGATTGGAGTCCACCTTCAAATCAAATTAATCAAATTCTATTGGTCACATACACATGGTTAGCAGATGTTAATGCGAGCGTAGCAAAATGCTTGTGCTTCTAGTTCTGACAGTGCAGTAATATCTAACAATTCCCCAACAACAACCTAATACACACAAATCTAAAGGGGTGAATGAGAATATGTACATATGGATGAGCGATGGCCGAGCGGCATAGGCTAGGTGCAATAGATGGTGTAAAATACAGTATATACATGTGATATGAGTAATGTAAGATATGTAAACATTATTAACGTGCCATTATTTAACTTCACTAGGGTAGGGGGCAGCATTCGGAATTTTGGATGAAAAGCGTGCCCATATTAAACTGCATGCTACTCAGGCCCAGAAGATAGGATATGCATATAATTAGTAGATTTGGATAGACAACACTCCATAGCTTCCAAAACTGTTAAAACAATGTCTGTGAGTATAACAGAACTGATATGGCAGGCGAAAACCCGAGGACAATCCAACCAGGAAGTACTATTATTTTGAAAGGCTGTTTTTCCATTGAAAGCCTATCCACCATACAAAGACTTAGGACCCAGTTCACAAGCTCTGTGGCTTCCTCTACATGTGGCCAGTCTTTAGTCATTGTTTCAGGCTTTTACTCTGAAGAATTAGGGAGATACAGCACTTTCAATCAGTGGCCAGTGGAAATTTCCATTCATCAGCCATGTGCCTGATCGGGAACACGGCTTTCTTGTTTCTCCTTTCCTACTGACAAAGCTTTTGTCCGGTTGAAATCTGATTTATTATTTATGACAAAAACAACCGGAGGATTGATTTTAAACATTGTTTGGCATGTTTCTACTAACTTTTATTGTACTTTTTAAAAACTTTTCGTCTAGACTTAGTACACGCGCCTTACACGTGCCTTCGGATTACTGGACAAAACGCGTGAACAAAAAGGAAGTATTTGGTCGTAAAGAGGGACATTATCGAACAAAACAAACATTTATTGTCTATCATGGAGACCTGGGAGTGCCACCAGATGAAGATCATCAAAGGTAAGTGATTAATTTGAGTGCTATTTCTGACTTTTGTGACACACAAATGGCTGTATGGGTCTCTGTGGCTAGGTGCAGACCTAACATAATCGCAAAGTATGCTTTCTCCGTAAAGCCTTTTTGAAATCTGACACAGCGGTTGCATTAAGGAGACGTTTATCTTTATTCGTATGTTTAACACTTCTGTCGTTTATCAATGTTTATGATGAGTATTTCTGTAATTTGATGTGTCTCTCTGCACTTTCACCGGATGTTTGTTTGAGACAACGCATTTCTGACCATAACGCGCCAATGTAAACTGAGATTTTTGGATATAAATGTGAACTTTATCGAACAAAACATACATGTATTGTGTAACATGAAGTCCTATGAGTGCCATCTGATGAAGATCATCAAAGGTTAGTGATTTATTTAATCTCTATTTCTGCTTTTAGTGACTCCTCTCTTTGGCTGGAAAAATGGCTGTATGGTTTTCTGTGACTCGGTGCTGACCTAACATAATCATTTGGTGTGCTTTCGCAGTAAAGCCTTTTTGAAATTGGACACTGTGGTTGTATTTACAAGAAGTTTATCCTAAAAATGGTGGATAATAATTGTATGTTTGAGGAATTTTAATTATGGGATTTCTGTTGTTTTGAATTTGGCACCCTGCAATTTCATTGGCTGTTGTCGAGGTGGGACACTAGCGTCCCACTTGTACCAGAAAGGTTAAAGTGGCATTGTTTAAAGTGACTAATGATGCATTTATTAAAGTGTCCAGTGATTGGGTCTCAATGTAGGCAGCAACCTCTCTGAGTTAGTGATTGCTGTTTAGCAGTCTGATGGCCTTGACATAGAATTTTATTAACCATGTGATTATTCATGTCTATTATTCATAACTTCAGAGTTCGCTGTTCGAAGTAGGACTATGATAGAGTAGGCTGTCCTCATCCTTCTCTGTTGGTCTCAGAATAGCCAATCAGTCCTGGCTTGGGCCCAACACTCCAGCCATGTAAGACAGTCACTGTAATCTGACAGACAGAACGACTAGTCTACACATGAGGAAGATAATGACGAAACTGTCTTTCTAGCTCTCTGTTATTTCCAGCAGGTAAGGCCAGGTACACTATATATACAAAAGTATGTGGGAAAAAAAGTATATTCAGATTACCTTCACAGTACAAAACATGTCCTACCATTGTTTTCAAAACCTCCACACAATGACTCTCCATACATCAAATCAAATTTAACTTCTGAGAGTCCATTGCTTGCTCAAAGCCATGAGTGGGCCTGTGGCTGTGACATTTAGTCTCCTTCTGAGGCTGTTTGGAAGACTCTGGCTGTAGTGTCTATTTTTTCATTTTGAGTGTTAATAACAATAACCTGGGTGTCCTCTTTAGCTTTTTCTACAAGTCTTGCTGCCACCAAATGCGCCTTGGTTTGGGCATGAAATATTTTTTTTCCGAGGGGTATTTGTTTTGTTTTTTAAAATTTAATTTTTTACTTCTGAGGCGTAGGATGGACCTACTGTACATTCCACCCACTCTTTTGCTAGTTTAATCCCTCCAGTCGTTTCGAGACCCAAGCTCCCTACCTTTGCATGTTGTACAGCCCAACTTTGAAATTATGAATGACAAGCCAGGGGTTATACGTTTTCTTGTACTTAAACTGCAAATTACACCTGCTCCGAGCACTTCCCCAGGGGATGCACTGACCCTCTCCCCCAGATCTCCATCTCCCGCTGAGTCTGACTCGCTAGCAGCCCTACTAGCTAGTGGAGGTGCCAGTGGTGCTAGCTAAGGCATCACCATCAGGAACCGTTTGCCCCTCACTCCTCTCCTCCGGCAATAAGTTCTCTGGCTCATTCCGGGTTCGATTCACCATCTTTCTCTGAATTTTCGACTTGAAAATTGTCATCAAACTCGATTGTCTTTTTTTACCCATTTTTTTGGGGGGTTTCCCACGATTCAAATTCAGTAGTGAGACGACTAAGCCTACGCTAAGTGATGTGAATATGTAGGGACCTCTTCACTAGCTGAGCACCACTACCAAGACCTGTGTCAAGATCAGTTACTTACAACGCCGGCCCTCCCCATAACTTATGTACAAAGAAGAGAGCAGGTCTGGAATCAGTGTGACAGGATAGGATGATTGCACAGAATATTTACAGCACTTTTACATTATGGTCTTTCTGGGGGGCAATTTGATTTAATGCGGATCGCTTTTATTAGAACGTCTACAGTGCAACTAGTGAAACAATGAATAATTGCCGCGAGAGGTTATCCGGCCAAATAGGTGCCGGAACAAACAAAGTCAAATCTGAGAGGTGCCGGATCCTGTTCCGGCAGGATACAGCTCAAATTAAGATCTGACAATGCCCCTGTGCACAAAACGAGGTCCATGCCAAAATGGTTTCTCAAGATTGGTGTGGAAGAATGTCACGTAGAGTAGGCCAGAAGGCTAAACTGGATAACCTAACCTCTATCAAAATAAAAAAGATGGCGGAACCGCAAAAGTTCTTCTGTGCAAAGGTGTTTATTTACAAGTGATTCCGGAACAAAAAAACAACAGTACTGCCATCAACGGCTACCTTATGGGACAGCTTAAAAACAATGCTGCCCCATCCACAGCTCAATCCAAACTGCCTCTTCATGACTGAAAGAGAGGCTCCTTTTGTAGGGCTAGCCCCTCCCCTCAGAACAATTAACCCTAATTAATTAATCAATTAACAATACAAACCTACATTTTCCATGAACTAAACATACTAAAGGATATACATTGCAACACGGTTTTAAACAATATCACAACATAACATTTACAACATTACATCACTACTGACAATATCTTTCAATATGCCCATATGCATTAATGAGCCATTTGGGACAGGCACTATAAAGCCAACCCAATTCCCTTAGCTCGGGTCCTTTTCCAGCATACCCGGAAGCTACAGAGATGGAGAGAGAGGAACAGAACAAACAAACAATGCGCTCATCCACAACATTGATAAGTATAATAATTATTGTATCTCTCAAATATGAACATTGACAAGTGTGAAATGCATGCACCAAGACAGAAGTTAATTTGTGTGTCGACCCACATTGTTAACTTATCTTATAATGGCGCAGGGAGGAGTGATGAATATGTGTGTGCGTTAAAGAACCAAATGCTGCCCGCGGCCAGTGACGGACTTCTACGTCACAAAAAGACTGGCCTGCACAGAGCTTTGACCACAATCCCATCGAACACCTTTGGGGTGAATTGGTGCAATAACCGATTCCGGTGAGAGTTATCTGGCCCAAATGTATATATTACTAGGGGCTCGGGCCGATTCCGGTGAGAGTTATCTGGCCCAAATGTATATATTACTTGGGGCTCGGGCCGATTGGGGCTACTCTCTGGCAGATGATTACACAGAATGTTTTATATAATTAACATTTCATTATTTATTTTTCCATATTTTCCTCATTGTTTCTGTGATCAAAAAATAGAATTAACATTTAAATGAAATTCTTTGAGTCATATGTAGTATTTTTAGTATTTTTATACTTTGTGCAAGGCAATTGATAAGCATTACAACATTATGGATGGAACCTCCCAAGGGACCCAGCGGTCGAAGACACTGCCTCACAGTGCAAACTGCGTTTCTACAGATCCTGGTTCAAGACTCTTGCTGGCTGTGACCGGGAGACCCATGAGGTGACGCACAATTTTCCTTGTCCCATCGCGCTGTAGCGACTCCTGTGGCAGGCCAGGCGCATGCACGGTCACCAGGTGTATGGTGTTTCCTCCGACACAACATTTTTGTGGATGGGTATAATTTGTATGTATAATAGTAATATTTAAAATGACTGAATCGGGTAATTTTGTATACATTTATTTAAAATTGCATCGGGACGCTTCTGGAGGGGATTCTGGTAAGATGCCGGCAAAGTTGGCTGAATTCTGGTAGACCGAAACGGTGTGATGCACTTGGGCCGATTCTGGGCAGTCGTTTATTTTGATTCCCGGGCTGAGTCGACACCCGATTCTGGGCCGATTCAATCAGTTCCGGCCTCCTGGAAGAGGGCCGCATCTGGGCCGATTCCTCTTTGCTAGCTGGGAAATGTTTGATGAGCAGGTGTCTACATACTTTTGGTCATGTAGTTTATATTGTGTGTTCATGGTGTTCACCGTGTAACTATTATGGACTTGTTACAGTACATGCTTGAACTATGATATGTGTATTCTTTATTACATTTTTTTTCTGAATGTTTAAACACTAACAGTGATTCTTGAAGCACTATCCCTGCAACCATTAACACTTGTAGCCAATGCATTTACCAAGTGTGCCAACTCAATGTACATTCTCTGCTTTACACTCAGGTTGTAATTCTATAACACACTTTTTGCAAAACTGTAAACACAACTGATTGCTTTACACCCAGTGTGCAATTTAATAACACACTTTTAGCAAAACTGTAAACATTGATCTCTACATTGCTACACTATTTTGCCAATTGCCTTTCCACTTTGACACGTGAAAACACTTTTAAATAATGAATTCACTTACAAATCAGAGCTTGACCACTATAAATAGGCCACATGTAAACATTTGGTTTGGACAACAATGGTGGCCAATGTTGGACAGAGACTCAGAGTGGTGAGAACTAGAGGAGGGAGGAAGAGGAAGGATGAGCAGGACGATGATGAGGATGTGGAGGGGGAGAAGGAGGAGAAGGAAGAGGTGAAGTAGGACGGGGGAGAAGGAGAGGACGGGGAAACTGCTATGCCCTGCACTCAGAAAAAGCAAAAGTGTTTTTCATTTATACTATCATTGCATAGTTGGTGCTTCGTGTGCTTATTCAAATGATGGTTTGTGTGTACTGTACTGACACAAAAACAACATTTTTAAAAGAGTTTGAAGAGTTTTGCATGAATTGTTTGCTTTTGCAAGAGATGTATAATGTTTTGCCGGTTTGTTGTAAGCCTTTGTGGTTAGTGTGTAGAGTTTAGCAAAAAATAGCCTATAGTTTCAAAGATAATGCCTAAGCAATCAGAAAAAACTGTAATACAGGCCGTAATTGTTAATTGTTCTTAACCGACTTGCCTAGTTAAATAAAGGTTAAATAAAAAACAAAATGAAAATGAAGCATTATCTCTTGCTGCTGTCACTCAGTCTGATGTTTGGAAGACCTTCATCCCTGGAAAAACAGTTATTTTAGAACGCTTCATTTCTGGAGTGCTTACCACAGTCTAATGGTGTATGCTCACAGTTGAACAAGCTCCAATGTTAATGCTAAGTCTTTATGCTTCCTCCAACACAGTTACATCCAATTGGGAGTTTAATAACCTCGGTTTGCTGCGGGGAGGAGCAGTAACCTTTTTGTGAGGACTATTTTAGATGCCATGGTGTCAGACATGGGGATATATTACTGTCGTGAACGCCATTATGACCCCATGAATTTCGGGACTGGCATATTTCTGATTCATGCGGGTAAGTATTTCAGAAGTTCAATTACGTGGCCTTGTCAGAATCTTTGTTTATGATAATCTTATAATGAATATTTAATTCAATATTTTTATTCAGGTGAACCTTTTTGTTTTTATGTGCAATGAACGGTGCTGATACCAAGACCTAGCATGTTGTTCAGGAGGCTGTGTTTGAGACAGTCCAGCCATGAGACTCTGTGACTGAACTGTACAATACACACTGAGACCTGTGCAGGAGAATACAGTGTCTATTGGATCACACATGGCTCAGGTGAATCACATCCAGGAATCATTTACACCCATGGAGACAGGAGTGATCAGTGTGAGAAGAGCCCTGAGGCTGGGTCTCCTACACAGAGCTGTGTCTACAACCTCCCCAAGAGGAACCTCAGCCTCTCTGATGCTGGGACTTACTACTGTGCTGTGGCCTCATGTGGGGAAATACTGTTTGGGAACGGGATCACGTTGGACTTTGAGGGTGGTGACTTTGCATCCCAGATAGGAATCCTGTTCCCTCTCTCCATCATAAGAAATGGAGTTCTCCTATGCTGCCTCATCATTTGCATCCTCCTCTATAACACAAATAAATAGATAAAGCAAAGGACAGTCGCTGGAGGGGAATATGTCTTCCTAGCATATATTACCTAGCATATTGCTTGTACGTTTTTTGTATATGCTTTTGCCAAATCCCTGTGTTTGCACCTATTGTAAGCATGAATAAATAGCATTGTAAACTGAAGTCATTATGTATTGAGTTCATGAGTCAGAGGTGGGCTTTGTACACTTGCTGAATGCTTGAGAATGAAAATGGCCTTGTTTGTTTTCTTTACACACTAATCTTATTGAGCAGCGGGTTCTGGTGTTTTTCGACCAGATGAACAGATGAAGAGAGGTGTGAAAAGCAAATGTGTGGTTTTGATGCTTGATGCTCTGAGTGGTGTGGTGAGAGCTGAATGCCAGACATCCTGTGGCCCAGGTTGCTCATTTTCAATAGGGAGATAATGACGCACAGTGGAAAGTTACTGGTGGTGTCCCTCAGCCCCAACCCCACAAGTGCTTCACCACCCATAGCATCTGTTGGCAGGCACATTACAACTGGTGAAACATACTATTACTGGGACAAGACTAATCATTACTGAAAAAGAGAAAACAATAAGTAAATTGATAGTAAATATAAATGCATAGGTGCTAAGCATTCATTTATTTTATGGCACTTCTATAAGAGAGACACTCTGAAGGAGAGTATAACATACAAAGGCCATTTCATCCCCCAGTGATAGTCAACGAGAGCCATGTAATTTTCACCTCAGCAGGTCTCACTCAACACTGAGCCGCTCCTTCCTGTCACAACAGGAAGTGATGTGTTTCTTACTGGCCACTCCTCTACACAAGGTCCCAATATGTTTGAAATGACACGACATCTCAGAAAAGGTGCCTAAGGTCAGACAATATTAACAACAACAGGAAATAGAACATTAGATTTATTGTGTATATTACATTTTTTAAATTTTATTTTATTTTATTAGTGATAAAAACCTCTTCTGACATTGGCCTTAGCTTTATCTATTTCCTACTAGATGCCCAAGCTGCAAAATCAAAATGGTCTATGTCCTAAACATTTATGAAAACAAAACGGAGCCTTTTGGTCTTCATTTAAAGTTTTCAAATTTGATTTTCGAAGATAAATTGGAGAACTAGGCGGGTCTTTTGACTTTGTAACTTGGCCAGATAGTGACAACTCTATTTCCTGGTGGTGTAGATGATGATGAATATGGTCAGACAGCAGAGGAGAACTGCAATTCTTATGATGGAGAGAAGGACCAGGATTCTGATCTGTGAAGAAAAGTCACACCCACCTTCTCCATGATGCTTAGTGACCTTCTGTTCACCATACTCAACAGAATTTGGACATACATTATGTTTCCCTTTTCTCTCACAGTAACTTTCCATACACAAAGCTCATCCTCCCCATTAATTGACACATAACAAATACATTCATTATGCAGATAACAAATCAATGTAAATAGTTCGGTGGCCATTTGATTAATTGTTCAGGATGTTAAGGACCCTTTTGGTCCTAGACTTGGCGTTCTGGTACCGCTTGCCATGCGGTAGCAGAGAAACAATCCATGACTTGGGTGATTAGATTCTTTGACCATTTTGTGGGCTTTCCTCTGACACCGCCTAGTATATAGTCCCAGTGATGTACTGGGCCGTACGCATTGCCCTCTGTAGCGCCTTACGGTCAGATGCCGAGCAGTTGCCATACCAGGCGGTGATGCAACTGGTCAGTATGTTTTCGATGGTGCAGCTGTAGAACTTTTTGAGGATCTGGGAACCCATGCCAAATCTTTTCAGTCTCCTGAGGGGTAAAAGGTGTTGTCGTGCCCTCTTCACAACTGTCTTGGTGTGTTTGGACCATGATAGTTCGTTGGTGATGTGGACACCAAGGAACTTGAAACTCTGGACCCACTCTACTACAGCCCCGTCGATATTAATGGGGGCCTGTTCGGCCCGCCTTTTCCTGTAGTCCACGATCAGCTCCTTTGTCTTGCTCACATTGAGGGCGAGGTTGTTGTCCTGGCACCACGCTGCCAGGTCTCTGACCTCCTCCCAAATGGCTGTCTCATAATTGTCGGTGATCAGGCTTACACTGTTGTGTCATCGGAAAATTTAATGATGGTGTTGGAGTCGTGCCTGGCCATGCAGTCCTGAGTGAACAGGGAGTACAGGAGGGGGCTAAGCACGCATCCCTGAGGGGCCCCTGTGTTGAGGATCAGCCTGGCAGACATGTTGGTAATCCTGGTAATCTGTCTGGCCCTACAGCCTTGTTTAAAGGTCTTACTCACATCTGCTTCATCTGACAACTTTTTTATTTACCGAGTCACTTGTGCTTTCTGCTTTAGTTTTTGCTTGTATGCTGGAATCAGGAGGATAGAATAATGGTCAGATTTGCCAAATGGAGTGCAAGGGAGAGTTTTGTACGCGTCTCTGTGTGTGGAGTAAAGGTGGTCAAGAGTTTTTTTCCCTCTGGTTGCACATTTAACATACTGGTAGAAATTAGGTAAAACGGATTTAAGTTTCCAGGCATTAAAGTCCCCAACCACCAGGAGTGCAACCTTTGGATGAACATCTTCTTGTTTGCTAATGGATGTTTCCAGCTCATTGAGTGAGGTCTTAGTGCCAGCATCGGTTTGTGGTGGTAATTAGACAGCTATGATGAATGTAGATGAAAGCTAACTTGCTAAATAGTGTGGTCTACAGCTTATCATGAGATACTATACCTCAGGTGAGAAAAATCTTGAGACTTCCTTAGATTTCGTGCAAACGCTGTTGTTTACAAATATACTTAGACCACCACCCCTTGTCTTACCAGAGGCGGCTGTTCTATCCTGCCGAAAAGGTGTAAAACCCACCAGCTGTATGTTTTTCATCTCGTCATTTAGCTACGACTCGGTGAAACATAAGATATTACATATTTGTAGGATTATACATGCTCGTAGTTCGTCTACTTTATTATCCAATGATTGTACATTGGCTAACACGGCAATTCAGTTAATAACACAATTTTATTTACAATGATGGCCTACCAAAAGGCAAAAGAACTCCGGCAGGGAAGGGAACTGGGATTAAACATATAGGACAAATCACACATCACAACAAGAGAGACACCACAGCACTACATCAAGAGAGACCTAAGACATCAACATAGCATGGCAGCAACACATGACAACACAGCATGGTAGCAACACCACATGACAACAACATGGTAGCAACACAACATGGTAGCAGCACAAAGCATGGTACAAACATTATTGTGCACGGACAACAGCACCAAGGCAAGAAGGCAGAGCTAACAATACATCACACAAATCAGCCACAACTGCCAGTAAAGTTCATGATTGAGTCTTTGAATGAAGAGCTGGAGATAAACCTGACCAGTTTGAGTGTTTTTTGCAACTCGTTCCAGTCGCTAGCTGCAGTGAATTGAAAAGAGGAGCGACCCAGGGAGGTGTGTGGTTTGGGTACCTTTAACAGAATGTGATTGGTAGAATGGGTGTTGTATGTGGAGGATCAGGGCTGCAGTAGATATCTCAGATTAGAGGGAGTAAGGCCTAAGAGAGTTTTATAAATAAGCAGTGGGTCTTGTGACGGGTATACAGAGATGACCAGCTTACAGAGGAGTATAGAGTGCAGTGATGTCTCCTATAAGGAGCATTAGTGGAAAATCTGATGGCCGAATGGTAAAGAACATCTAGCTGCTCGAGAGCACCCTCACCTGACTATCTATAAACTACATCTCCATAATCTAGTATGGGTAGGATGGTCATCTGAATCACGGTTAGTTTGGCAGCTGGTGAAAGAGGAGAGATTACGATAGAGGAAACCAAGCCTAGATTCAACCTTAGCCTGCAGCTTTGATACAGTGCCTTGCGAAAGTATTCGGCCCCCTTGAACTTTGCGACCTTTTGCCACATTTCAGGCTTCAAACATAAAGATATAAAACTGTATTTTTTTGTGAAGAATCAACAACAAGTGGGACACAATCATGAAGTGGAACAACATTTATTGGATATTTCAAACTTTTTTAACAAATCAAAAACTGAAAAATTGGGCGTGCAAAATTATTCAGCCCCCTTAAGTTAATACTTTGCAGCGCCACCTTTTGCTGCGATTACAGCTGCAAGTCGCTTGGGGTATGTCTCTATCAGTTTTGCACATCGAGAGACTGAAATTGTTTCCCATTCCTCCTTGCAAAACAGCTTGAGCTCAGTGAGGTTGGATGGAGAGCATTTGTGAACAGCAGTTTTCAGTTCTTTCCACAGATTCTCGATTGGATTCAGTTCTGGACTTTGACTTGGCCATTCTAACACCTGGATATGTTTATTTTTGAACCATTCCATTGTAGATTTTGCTTTATGTTTTGGATCATTGTCTTGTTGGAAGACAAATCTCTGTCCCAGTCTCAGGTCTTTTGCAGACTCCATCAGGTTTTCTTCCAGAATGGTCCTGTATTTGGCTCCATCCATCTTCCCATCAATTTTTACCATCTTCCCTGTCCCTGCTGAAGAAAAGCAGGCCCAAACCATGATGCTGCCACCACCATGTTTGACAGTGGGTATGGTGTGTTCAGGGTGATGCGCTGTGTTGCTTTTACGCCAAACATAACGTTTTGCGTTGTTGCCAAAAAGTTCAATTTTGGTTTCATCTGACCAGAGCACTTTCTTCCACATGTTTGGTGTGTCTCCCAGGTGACTTGTGGCAAACTTTAAATGACACTTTTTATGGATATCTTTAAGAAATGGCTTTCTTCTTGCCACTCTTCCATAAAGGCCAGATTTGTGCAATATACGACTGATTGTTGTCCTATGGACAGAGTCTCCCACCTCAGCTGTAGATCACTGCAGTTCATCCAGAGTGATCATGGGCCTCTTGGCTGCATCTCTGATCAGTCTTCTCCTTGTATGAGCTGAACGTTTAGAGGGACGGCCAGGTCTTGGTAGATTTGCAGTGGTCTGATACTCCTTCCATTTCAATATTATCGCTTGCACAGTGCTCCTTGGGATGTTTAAAGCTTGGGAAATCTTTTTGTATCCAAATCCGGCTTTAAACTTCTTCACAACAGTATCTCGGACCTGCCTGGTGTGTTCCTTGTTCTTCATGATGCTCTCTGCTCTTTTAACGGTCCTCTGAGACTATCACAGTGCAGGTGCATTTATACGGAGACTTGATTACACACAGGTGGGTTGTATTTATCATCATTAGTCATTTAGGTCAACATGGGATCATTCAGAGATCCTCACTGAACTTCTGGAGAGAGTTTGCTGCACTGAAAGTAAAGGGGGTGAATAATTTTGCACGCCCAATTTTTCAGTTTTTGATTTGTTAAAAAAGTTTGAAATATCCAATAAATGTCGTTCCACTTCATGATTGTGTCCCACTTGTTGTTGATTCTTCACAAAAAAATACAGTTTTAAATCTTTATGTTTGAAGCCTGAAATGTGGCAAAAGGTCGCAAAGTTCAAGGGGGCCGAATACTTTCGCAAGGCACTGTATGTGCTGAGAGAAGGACAGTGTACTGTCTAGCCATACTCCCAAGTACTTGTATGAGGTGACTACGATTTCTAAACCCTCAGAGTCAATAAAAAGTCAATAAAAATAGTTGCACAACATTGCTTAGAATCAAGGGAAATGGTAATAAAATTGGGGACCTTTGAAACGTGTTAGTGATCCCTTCCCGCGCCAAGTGAAATTGCAGAGCACCAAATTCAAACTACAGAAAAATCCATATTCAAGATTCACAAAAATATAAGTGTAATACAACAAAACATAGCTTAAATTCTTGTTAATCCAGCCGCAGTGTCAGATTTCAAAAAGGCTTTATGGCGAAAGCAGACCATGTGATTATCTGAGGACAGCACGAACACATTAAAATCCTTTTCAACCAGGAAGGTGGAGACACAAAAGTCAGAAATAACGATATAATAAATGCCTTACCTTTGAAGATCTTCTTCTGTTGGCACTCCAAAATGTCCCAGAAACATCACAAATGGTCCTTTTGTTCGATAATTTTTTATCCCCAAAATGTCAATTTATTTGGCGTGTTAAATTCAGAAATACACTGGTTCCAACTCGCCCAAACATGCCTACAAAGTATCTAATAAGTTACCTGTAAACTTGTCCAAACATTTCAAACAGCGTTCCTAATCCAACCTTAGGTACCCTAAACGTAAATAATCTGTAAACTTTAAGACGGGATAAACTGTTTTCAATACCGGATAAAAACAACGTGAAGCGCGTTCCAGGTCGCGTGCACCAAAAGACTTGAGTCCATCTGAGTGACACATGGAAAGAACAGGACAACTTCTTCATTTCTCAAAAGAAAAACATCAACCAATTTCTAAAGCCACAGGAACTGCAACCAGATTCCTATTAAAAAGGGCTTCCCATAGAAACCTAATTGGAAAACACATTGACCTCAAAAAATGTTTTCCCTGGATGGATTGTGCTCGGGTGTCGCCTGCCAAATCAGTTCTGTTATACTGACAGACATTATTCAAACAGTTTTAGAAACTTCTGAGTTTGTTCTATCCAAATCTACTAATGATATGCATATCCTAGCTTCTGGGCCTGAGTAGCATGCCGTTTACTTTGGGCACGCTTTTCATCCGGACGTGAAAATAGTGCCCCCTATCCCTAAGGTTTTTAAGGTTGCAGTCCATAACCAGAACGGAAACCAGATTGCATACCAGAGAGTAGACGATAGGCATCAAGAAAGCCAGTCAGTTGATTATTGACAAGATTTTCCAACACTTTTGATAAACAGGGCAAAATAGAAATTGGCCTATAACAGTTCAGAATCATCTTGATCTCCCCCTTTATATAAAGGACGAACCGTGGCTGCCATGAAACCGAGAAAGGATCTAAACCTGACCCAGATGTTTTTTTCATGTCAAGTTTAATGAGCTCCTTTAGCACCTCAGACTCAGAAACCTTGTAGCGGGGCACAGGAAAAAGAGGGAGGAGCATCGGGGATAGTCGCGTTAGAAGGGATGTGAAATTTGAATGTGCATCACATGGCAACAAGATCATATTGTACAGCAATTTCATCAGGAAACATGAATACAAAGCCCGTGAGAGGTGGTTAGAATAGGATGGAAGGCTAAGAGTCCTTGTAACCAATAAAGAGTCCCGAGTGTGGGAACAAACATAGTCTGTCCCACGGTTGGATAAACAAGCAAGTTAGTCAACAAAGCATGAGGCAAATAGCATAAAGCACAAGAAAAAAATATAATGACTTGGGGCTAGCCATTGTAAGTTCAAAGAGTCACTCGCGCCAACAAGATCCCTGTTTATAAAATACCTCTATTTAACTAGGCAAGTCAGTTAAGAACAAATTCTTATTTTCAATGATGGCCTAGGAACAGTGGGTTAACTGCCTTGTTCAGGGGCAGAACAACAGATTTGTACCAACGCTCTAACCACTAGGCTACCTGCCGACTCTATGAGTCCAGTAGGCTATAAAAGTATAAGATAAAATAAATGAATAGTAGGCCTATACTGGCCATTCTGTGTGTAGATCTATTCTGATCTGTCTGGTTGTGAATCTGAGATCACAGTGCGGTATTTCATTGGTAGGGGGCGTGGTTCTTGTTATTTGACAGCAATGTCAATTTACAGAAAGCTGAACTGACACATTTAAAGGCATTTTATGTGGAATATCAAAAGAGAAGTGTTTAAATATATGTGCACATCTAAGTAAGTGACCTACAGTTAAACACACCACATGTTTAACATGTTTGAGGAAGCGTTTGGGTTCGGTTGAGTTCATAGGAGACCACAAGGCTACAGCCTATCCGAGTTAGTGCTGGTTATGCATTATTTAGATAGTCCCCTACAGATGGTTTATAGATGTTCAACTAGCTATCCACTTACCCTAAAGCGATTCCATAACCCCTAACCCCAGCCCCAACCAAAGACCTAGCCTAACCTTAACCCTAACCCTTGCCTGGCTGTAGCTACAGCTACAAAAGTAGACAGACATTTTCAGAAACAGGCCTTTTGGCTCATGATCAGAGCCTTCAGATAAGTCTGGGTGTCATGGCTACTAACCAATAATATCAGGCCATCACTGGCTCCAGCCTTCAAGTTCCTGTCACCTCACACTCTGGTTGAGGCACTGTAAACTTTTATATTGTCAATTAGACCACAAAGAACAAACTGCAGGATATGGGCGTTAACTGACACTTATAGAGGACCCCAATCAGGCCTGTGGATCATCACTCCATTCATGTAAGACCGCCAACCCCCTGACTCTCACTCTCATCTGACAGACCAGTATACACGACCAGTATACACATGATGGGGCTCCATCTACAGAGGAGGGCAATGACAAAACTCTGCCTGGCCAACTCTCAGTTATTTGCAGCAGTAGAGCCAGCTGTATTAATGCAAACTTACTATTAAAACAAAAGGGAGGATCATGCCTATGTATTTAAGATTTAAATATATTATTTCTGACAATACACTTTGTATCTACTGTATTTTACAGTATAGTACCTGAACTAGATTGAGATTGAGGTCTTGAATTAACATTTTATTGCTCTGGAAAAGGTGCAGATTCCAGGACCCAGCATCTTATTCAACAGCCTGTGACTGAGTAAGTTATTTTATTTTAAAAGGTGACTTGGGAATCCTTATCCTTCTCAACATCATCATAACTGGAGTTCTCCTCTGCTGTCTGACCATCTTCATCATCATCATCATCATCTACACCACCAGGAAATAGATACATATAAGACAAACGTCAGTAGATTTATGTAATATGTTACTTTCTTTTGCCATATCCCGGTGTATATGCAGCTATTGTATGTAAACATGAATAAATATCACTCTGCACATTGAGTTACAGTATGTATTGAGCGCATTGGTCAGAGGTCCCAGAGGTTATCATGAAGGAAAATAGTTTTTTATTTCACGAAAAGTGACAGAGAATATGGATGTTGTAGTCTTGTTGAATGCTTAGGGTATGGGAAATCATTTTAGCTTGTTTATATTCTTCACATACTTTTCACATCTAACTGAGGGGCATTGGTCTGGTATTTATCGTCCAGATGAACAGATGAAGAGTGTAGTGCTGGGTGCTCGTCTTAAGCAGAGAAAGAGAATGATGCAAACAAAACAAACAGAAAGTGACACAGGAAATGATGAAGCCCAGAAAACATATTCTCTCTTTAGTACCATTGCTTCAACTGAAAGTCCTCTGTATGATCTCAACAAACGCATGCGCTCTCAGCCAACAAAGGGATCCACCATGCCCCTGGACTGCCTCAATTCCTGTGGGCGGCCGTACCTCAAACAAACAGAAACAGGGGTTAAAAGGGTTATTTAGTGAGGCAATCAGTCACACCTGTGACACACACCTAAATATTTTGCCCATTTTTTAAAAAGAGATTCAAAGATTAGATGCTTCACCAACAACACTCGGTTGGCAGGTGGACAGTAAATCTGGCAAAACATACTCAGAGAGAGAGAGAGAGAGAGAGCGACAGAGAAAGAGACATAATAGCCATCTCATCGCTCAGTCTATGAGAAGCCCAGTGATGTTCACCTCAGCAGGTTTCACTCTACACTGAGCTACTTCTTCCTCTCACTCAAACTACAGGAAGTGATATGTTCCTCCCTTGCCCCTCCTCTAACTCAGACCCCAATCATATTCTCCTTAAAAGGTGCTTCTTGAAATAGGGGGCTGTGATCAGTGCAAAGCCAAGAGAGGTAATACTAAGGGGGGACATCATGACATCATGACAAAGGCTATTTTGGTTTAACTCTTTATTTGTCTTTAGAAGTGATCAGTATAATACAGTTGTTTACTGTTGGGTACTTTGACCATCAGGGTCACCCTATAAAAAAATAACCAAATCACTAACACACACAACAGAGATCTAAGTTAAGAGAGGTCAAAAGAGGCAACTACTCTGTGGTTCTTAAACAGTTGTGTTTTTACTTCTAACTCCTCCTCTCTAACAACACCCTTTACCACTGACCTAACTGAGTTGGAGAGGGCTACAGTCGCCCTGAGGTACAATTCACAATTAGAAACTGGGTGGTTCGAGCCCTGAATGCTGATTGGCTGACAGCCGTGGCATATCAGACAGTATACCACGGGTATGACAAAACATTCATTTTTACTGCTCTAATTACATTGTTAACCAGTTTATAACAGCAAAAAAGACACCTCTGGGGATTGTGGTATATGGCCAATTTTCCACGGCTAAGGGCTGTATCCAGGCACTCAGCGTTGCGTCGTGCTAAGAACAGCCCTGAGCTGGGGTATATTGGCCATATCACACACCCCCTCAGGCATTATAGCTTAATCATACACTTCAGAGATTCATTTAGATTTCAATACATTTCATTTAACTATACAGATACAATATAGCAAGATTTGAACTTATATTCACAGATATGGCCAACCAATTGTCCTCCTCTTTCATCCTCCTCCACTTTATCATCTTGTAGCAGCATACACTACATCGGGGTCCAGCTCCTTCTCTCTTCTCCTCTCCATCTTCCTCTTCTTGGAGGTGAAATTCAGGGCGGCATAATTCAATGTATCTGGATCTTGTATCTGTAGATTTATAAATATCATCACATACAATTATAATTTACAGTGTTTCTGAATAGTATTTCTGAATTGTATTTAAAAAATATGGCTGAACATACAGTATTTAATCATATAGTGTTTACCTGATCAAATTGTGGTTGTCGTTGAGAATCAGTTCCTGAATAGGATATGAAAGAGAGATGGGATGAGAGAAGAGGTGAACAGATCATTTCATTCTAGTTCACAGGCCCCATATTATCATGAAATGGGCTTCTACCTGTGTTGTGTCTTTTTGTGTCTCGTCTGATCTTGAGGACCAGGATGAGGAAGACTATAGGTAGTGCCGCAGTTACAACACCCAGGATCACAACCAATGGAATGAGGTACATTCCTACAAAAGCGATTTCAATCAGAATCAGAACTATTTAAAACATTACCCTGTTTGCTACAAATGGAAGATTCTCAGTCTGGATTGCTTTAAGATGCCGTTGCACTTTATTTATATTCTGCTGTACTTTAATGGTAGGTAATATAAATTAATTTACGAAAGATTCTCACTTAACATAACAGAATAAACATACCTTCTTCACAGTTCTCTGTAAGGTCCTTTTCTGAAATGTTGTGACCTTTTGGACGATTAGGAGAGTTAAACATTCCTGCAGTTATTTCCACTGTAGTATGATAGAGTTATGTCTCCAACATCTCCTCTATAATATCTCTGATACATCAGATACATGTTAGTGCAGTTGGAGTCATAGCAGACGAGTTGTTGAAAAGATTACCTTGGACCTTCAGGACAGTCGCATTGGTGAAGATGATGTATTTATCAAACATCCCACAGAAGTAAACACCAGAATCAGCTTCATCCACCTCTGTGATTTTCAGGAAAAATATTCTATGGCTGATGAACATTTCCATATGGCTGGGCTGAAAACCATTATGATGTTGGACAGTTGGCTCAGAGCTGTACATAGACGCGATGCACAGAGGCTCTGAGCCGTTGTCTTGCTTGAACCAGCCAACATGTCCTGGAGCACCAGTGACATCCTTGCAGTGAAAAGTGACATTATCTCCAGGTTGGGCTACCACTGAGGGAGGAGGAGAGGCAGACACAACAGGGGTCAGACCTTAAAAAGAGAAGACAAAGGTTTAGAAACAATCCCAAACATAGAACTTTCTGTTCACTTATGCACTACTATACCTAAACCTAGTCTTAACTATGAATCACAAAATCATAATGGCTTAGATAACTCACACAAGCCGTAGATGACAAGAGCTGATAAATATATGTGTACCATTCTGTGTTTAGATACACACTGCCAGTCCATGAAGGAAGAACTACGTCTTTAGATGAAAGTAATTTCTGATTAGGGGCGGGACATGGTGTGAGAGCTATAGCTGCATAAAATGACAAAAGATTTAAAAAATTCTTACCACCAACCACTGATTTTCCACTCTTACATTTGGTTTGAGAGAGAGAATGATAAGATATTAGTCTGTAGGCTGTAGTTTATCATCATAGAAGTTCCCAGAATTTACATTTTAAGTTTGTTAAACATAGTGTATATTGTCAATTATAACATTTAAACAAATGTTCTGGGTTACAGTAAACAGAAAAAATATGTTTTCACAGTGATGACACCAATTAAGGTTGCGTCTAATCATTATTTTGGGCATTTTATCCACCCCCTGGGGTAGATAACTTTTGGCGAGAATTGGTGGTTGTTAACCAATAGGTGGTGCTCCTCTGACTGCACCAAGTAGATCACTGAACTGAAGAACTCATGCAGTTAGCAGGAGCCTTGGCTTTTAGTCCACCTATACCTTAAAGGTATTCTGAGTTTCGCTGCATTACATTTGATCATAGAAGATAAACATGGTAGTGTCAGCCCAACAGGACGCTCAGCTCTGTCTATCCGGCCTCTTGTAATCTGGGTTGTAATTCTGCTTGTGAATATGTTAGTTGCAATCAAGATGATGATGATGATAACAACCAAAACAAATGTTATGTAGTTCAGCAATCCGGTATGATTCTCTTGAGAAGGAGAAAAATAAATACATATGTTTCAAATGAAGGAATTGGTAAGGTTTCTGACCAAAACAAACGGTGTAGTTAATAATACTTGTACTTTTTTTGGTGCCTCGTGTGAGGAGAAAATGATATTATCCCATTTTCTTGCATTTTATGTAGCCTTTTATTTAGAGATCAGGTCTCTGATGGACTGGTGCAGTTGGTAATCTATCAGTTCAGATTTTTTTAAAAGGTAGTAAAAAATGACATTAAGTACAGTATACAAGCAATATTACTGAAGCAGTATATTTTCCTCTTACATGGACACATCGTCGAACATTACTGTGAAACATTCACATCACTGCTCTAGAGGAGATATGCATGGAGGAATGGGCCAAAATACCAGAAACTGTGTGTGAAAACCTTGCAAAGACTTACAGAAAACGTTTGACCTCTGTCATTGCCAACAAAGGGTATATAACAAAGTATTGAGGGAAACTTTGTTATTGACCAAATACTTATTTTCCACCATAATTTGCTAATAAATTCATAAAAAATCCTACAATCTCATTTTGTCTGTAATAGTTGAAGTGTACCTATGATGATAATTACAGGCCTCTCTCATCTTTTTAAGTGGGAGAACTTGCACAATTGGTGGCTGACTAAATACTTTTTTGCCCCACTGTATATATATATATATATATATATATATATATATATATATATATATATATATATATTTGTAGAATACAAAATTACTCACTTGGACTGTGGGTGAAGTGGTCACCCCTAATTTAAAAACATAACATATATATTTAGTATATTATTGTTTTGTATTCATGGTTGAAATAATATTAATTCATTACATTAATATTTGGCATTCATATATCATATATTTGGTATAAAGTATTACAAAGTTAAATGTTGGCACACTACTTAAGCACGTTAAGGGAGAGCTGGGACAAAAGTAACACAGGGCAAAAGTAACACGCTCATTTTCTCAGATAACGACAACATTCTCACTTCTATGTTAAGTCAACACGTTCCTAATGCGAAGGACAAACTCCCTGCAAAAAAACCCAGTCCAGTCCAATCATGTTTCACCGAGTTATGAGTTTTTATCGACAGGTTAGTGGTTAAAAATGTGTATCAATTACCTTGTGTTAAGCCATGGAAATGTAATAACCATGATGAGTTTTCCATTTGTGAAGAAAATAAAAACATTTATTCTATCAAGACACAAGGAGCATGCATTTAAAGGGCCGCTGGAATGTAACTGATTGGTAGGGCTAAGCATGAATAGTACATTCCCATTAAAGTGAGATGAGAAAATGATTGTTAGTATAGTTATTACATCATCCATTGTTGTCTGATTAATATTGTAAGGCAAAATATTGTGGTTGTGCAACATTGCGACGCTGTCGCATGGTTCATTTTCATAAATTTAGAACCTTTAGCATTAACTAATCAAATCGACACAAACATGAAATTATGGCTGATATTACATTTGCTGATAGTACAAATCGAAAAATGTAGATAACATGCCAGCTGTTACTTCCATCCCATGGCTTTGTTACTCCCACTCCACCAGCAGGTACAGGTTGTTCTGTTCTTGGTGTATTTAAATTCAAACACATTTACCCTAGATATGAAACTACATTTGCTAATGGTAGAGGACATATGTAAGTTGTTTGTTATAAAATATATGGTGTCACTAGCTCGATCGATGTCTTAGTAATTAAGAAAAACAATTACAATTGTTTATTTTGTCCCGGTTCTCCCCTACTTAGATTTATACAGACCTCTCCTCCACAAGACTATCAGGAAAATGTGTGTTGCTAAGAGGACAGTAATGATAACAACCAGAACAAACCTGCTGTAGTTCAGCAATCTGTCTTGATTATCTTGAGAAGTGGAAAAATAAATATAGTGCCTTGCAAAAGTATTCACCCCCTTGGCATTTTTCATATTTTGTTGCATTACAACCTGTAATTTAAATGGATCTTTATTTGGATTTCATGTAATGGACATGCACAAAATAAAGTGAAGTGAAATGAAAAAAACCCCCACCAAATTCAAATTAAATTACTATAAATATTAAACTTTCATGAAATCACAAGTGCAATACATCAAAATAAAGCTTAACTTGTTGTTAATCCAGCTGCCATGTCAGATTTCAAAAAGGCTTTACCGCGAAAGCAAACCATGCGATTATCTGAGGACAGCGCCCAGCACACAAATGCATAACTAATCATTTTCAACCAGGGAGTTGCGACACGAAAGTCAGAAATACATATGCCTTACCTTTGAAGATCTTCTTCTGTTGGCACTCCAAAGGTCCCAGATACATCACAAACGGTCCTTTTGTTCGATAATGTCCTTCTTTATATCCATAAAAACTCAGTTTAGCTGGCGCGCTTCAGTCAATAGTACATTCGGTTTCCCTCCTTCAAAATGCATACAAAATGAATCCCAAACGTTACCAATAAACTTATCCAAACAAGTCAATCAATGTTTATAATCAAACAATAGGTACCCTAATACGCAAATAAACAATAACATTTAAGACGGAGAATCGTTGTCTTTACCGGAGAAAAATACCAAAGAACGCGCTCTCATTCACGTGCTTCGAAACACTAAAGCCAAAATGGGAGCCACCTAGAAAAACTACAATGTCTAGCTCATTTTTCCAAAAACCAGCCTGAAACTCTTTCTAAAGACTGTTGACATCTAAGACTGTTGACATCTAATCGGCCCTGATTTCGCCCTATTATAAAAGTGCCAGCCACTGAAATCAGTGGTAGGATGATTTGTTATTTTTGGGGGATGGTTTGTCCTCGGGGTTTTGCCTGTCATTTCAGTTCTGTTATACTCACAAACATTATTTTTACAGTTTTAGAAACTTTAGAGTGTTTTCTGTCCATTCTGGGCCTGAGTAGCAGGCAGTATTCTTTGGGCACACTTTTCATCTGGATGTCAAAATACCGCCCCCTAAGTTAATACCAAACTTGCATGCCATCTGTAAATATGAATACAATTGTTAAATAACAAGCCTAGTTGGTTAAGCCAAAGAAAAACAATTTCCCGCTACCCATGATTGGCTGAGATAATGAGTGGGCTGCACATGCCGAGAGATGAGTTTGGATTGGTTTGCTATATAGCACTCTTCTGTCTATTTGAACTGGTCAGTTTGTGTAGGTATTTTTTTTAATGTACAGGATAGTAAAATTTAATATGAAAGTATCCATTTCAATACAAAACATCACTGAAACAACTGTTTCAGAGCACTCTCGTCTGAGTGTGCCAGAGCGCAGAATAATTGATGAATTTACAAACGCCAACACCAGATGAATATGCCCGGTGTCAGTAAACATTGGCAAAAAAGCGTAATTAAATTGTTGCCAAGAGCCCAGTTACAGTCACCAATGCTCTGGATAACATGAAAACAGCCTAACCAGCTCTGCTAGGGTGAGTAAAATGGTCAGAGTTTGAGTGGGGGTTAAAGCTTAAGATGATTTGTACAGCATTGCACATAGTCAGTGTGACCCAGAGTGACTAGACATAACAACCGGCCAAGCAAGCTGTACAAACAAAACAGAAACGACATAGGACGTCTTATTTAATGAAAGGGGTTGCAGTCTGCCGGGGTTGCAGTCTGCCGTCATCCATGTATATGGGTAAAAGTCTCGCTACAGTTTCAGATATTATACATTTCTAATTTTGTCAGAAAGTTATTTTCATTGCAAGTTAAAGCTTACTGTTAGCTAGCTAGCTAGCTGATATTAGATGGCTGGCTCACTAGCTAACATTACGTTTGATCTGTGTGTAGTAATGTTATCTCAGAATGCCATTTCGCATTGCTAGTTATAGCCTACTGTTATCTAGCTAACTAGCTAACATTGAACCCATTTGGATCATTTTAGCTAGCTATGACAACCAGTTTGTATTGCTAGTACTCTATGGATTAGGATTATGGTTCATTGTTTAGCTAGTATCTCAACAAAAGACTCCAACCTGCCAGATGATACATGGCCCATCAAGTTAGCCAGTTGTTTCTGACGGTGATTACGGCTATCTATTGTATAATAATGCCAAAATATATGCATCTGTAATTTGTCTTTCAGCATCAGTAGAACACGCCTGACTCTACTCCACCAGTCATACAAGGAGAATATCCTAACGCATCCCATCAAAGAGAGAGCTGACCCGAGCAAGCACAGGTTACACCTAAAGCATGAGGACTTGCAGCTGAGTGGTGAACTTCATCAACAACTACGCAGAGGATAATGCAATAGTATTACCAGGACACCACTCAGGACACAAACACTTTGGTGCAAAGTTGCTACCATCCCATGTGACAAAAGCAGCCGTGTGGCATATCTACAAGGAATTGATGACAACACATGGCATATAAAGCTTAAACAACATGTTTTGATTATTTAATTGACCTCCAACATGATTGGAACTACATTTATTGAGCTCACATTATTTCTGTATTTCCCAGAGGTATGTCTGGTCGGGCTGTGTGCTATCACTTTAACTTCCAGTTTCCAAGATTATGTTTCTGTATGCAGTGATGCTGCTCCGCAGATTTGTAGGTAAGTGAAACTTACCGACAAATTATTAAAAACATACATTATGTTTTACGTTACATTTTCATTTTCACTTCGTTACATTTTCTTTTCATAAATTGATCTTAATGTTATTTTGTTGTTTGCAGGTGCTCTATTCTTCTGACCCTATGCAGCCAGGTCCCATCTACTTTTTAACTCCCCGCAAGTGTGGCTTGTTTGGTGTCCACTGTGAAGGAATACCACAACAAGTCAACTACTTGATTGATGAAGGTATGTCATCCAGCAAAGGCAGCAGCGCAGTCATCAACTACATGCACCATTTCTTCACCAACTACGAAGTTGGGGAAACACATGTGGACCTGAGTTGTGATAACTGCAGTGGCCAAAACAAGAACAAGTTTGTGCCCTGGCATTGTGCCTGGCGGACCATGCACAAACTCCACCACAGTCTGGACCTTCACTTCCTGATCACAGGCCACACCAAGTTTACCCCCGACTGATGCTTCGGCCTCATCAAGCAGCGCTTCAGAAAACCAGAGTGAATACTGTCTGAGATTTATGGTGTTGTGAAGGACAGCACTGTGACAGGGGTCAACATCCCACAACTGGTTGGACTGGAGGATAGTACGGTGCTGGTGGAAAGCTATGGCTGGCAAGAACACTTGACGCTGTACTTCAGGCTACTGCCACAGATCAAGCAGTACCAGCACTTCAGGTGAATATCATTTTCATTGCATTGTATGAGGTTATTCTTCTTATCTAAACTTGGGAGGTGAATTGATGTTGTGCAAGGTTGTAATGTCTACAATTTTATTTGTTATTTCCTGTTTTACAGCTTCGATGTTCTGGACTCTGGTGTTGTTGATGGCGAAGGAGCGTTCAGACTCAGTCGGGACCAGGTTTCAGCTGCTACGCAACGCTGACATCCTTCCTCCCATGGATGGTCTGCCTGTACAAGTACCACCTGGACTGGACAAAGCTAGACAAACTTATCTTTTGAGATGATCAGGGAGTTTTTCGACGAAGAGTCTACTGACATCACATGCCCTGCATAGATTCCTTTGTTCATGCATGGTTTGGACGGACCAGTCATCAGCACTATCTGCAATGCCTTTATTCAAATTACTCTCTCCTAACACACACACCATTATGTTTCTGCTACTATTTTATCCTGCTGCTCAGCCACTTTACCCCTGATTGTATACATGTAACTACCTCGTATGTCACTGATATCATTATTGATATTGTTCTTGTACAAACTGTATATTATTTTATTTATATTGACGCTATCCTTTTCTGATATTGCTACTATGCAAATAACCATTGGTCATCCCTACTGCATCTGATCTGTCAGACTCACTAAACACAAATGCTGAGTATTGGAGTGTGCCCCTGTCTAAAATTGTGCCATCTGGTTTGCTTAATGTAAGGAATTTGTAATTATTTATACTTTTACTTTTGAGACGTAAGTACATTTTAGCAATTCCATTTACACCTGGTACTTTTAAAACCAAATACTTTTTGACTTTTAGTCAAGTAGTATTTTAGTGGGTGACTTTTACTTGACTCATTTTCTATTAAGGTATCTTTACCTTTACTCAAGTATGACAATTAAGTACTTTTTCCACCACTGGATGTGGCCGGGGGGTTAAAGCATGTAATTCAAATGACCCATCAATTTAGACAAATGTGTCTGGGTAAGCATCATCTAATATTTGTAAAAAAAATATATATCTGGACACTTTCTGTTTACCTGGGATTTTTCCTTATTGTAGGCTACTACTTTTACCACTTTTAGTATAAATCTTTACTCCACTACTCACAGTTTAGCACAGGACCTCATATGTGAATCGTTAAAGAGATGGGTGTGGCTGGCTTAAGAGGGTGTGAACACTGCTGAATGTAGACAAAGGAAAGTTCTCCAGTAGGTTCCAAAACATTCAGGGGCCATTTTCTCAAAAGTGAGGTTACAAGTTTATCAACTTTCAAAGCAGAATTACTTTCCCATTGTTCCTCAAATGCAGTGTATGATATACAATTTTGTTGCTCTGAGGCTCTACTTTTATCCAATGTAAAAAACACAATTTAAAATGTTGAAACTGAATCATAGAATAGATCTATTTCCTGATGAGGTAGATGACGAAGATGATGGTCAGACAGCAAAGGAGAACTCCAGTTCTTATGATGGAGAGGAGGACAAGGATCCTCATATCCACTTCAGTTGCAACCTGAATGTCACCACCTGAAAGAATTAAACCTTTTATATTTCCCATTTCTGTATAATTCTATATAATCAGGGTTGGCTAGGTTACTTTCTAAGTGTAATTCATTACAGTTACTTGTTATCTGTCCCCAAAAATCAGTAACGTAACTTTTGGATTACCCAAACACATTTGATGTCTCATCATAGTGGTCTCTGACCTGTGGTCAGACTCAATCAGGTGAAAACAAATTTCATTTGCATCTTTTTTTCAATGCTGAATTGAATGTCATTGAGAAAACAGAAATGTGTTATAATGTATTTTTCCCCAACCATCCTTTCTGAATTTACAAGTAATCCAATAATTAATCACGTTTTTGTTTAAACCTGATTACATGAAACTGATTACAGTTACATGTAATCAGTTACTACCCAGTTGCTCCACAGCCCTGTATATAATGTAGTATTGGCTAATACAGTGTTATAACTAAGGGTTATGTTTGTATATTGTTAATAAACAAGCTAATAAAATTCACCATGAATGTCCAGCTTGGTCCCGTCTCCAAACAGTATCTCCCCACATGAGGCCACAGCACAGTGGTAAGTCCCAGCATCAGAGAGGCTGAGGTTCCTCTTGGGGAGGTTGTAGACACATCTCTGTGTAGGAGACCCAGCCTCAGAGATCTTCTCACACTGATCACTCCTGTCTCCATGGGTGTAAATGATTCCTGGACGGGATTCTCCTGAGCCATGTCTGAACCAATAGACACTGTGTCCTCCTGCACAGGTCTCAGTGTGTATTGTACAGTTCAGAGTCACAGAGTCTCCTAGTTGGACTGACTCAGACACAGCCTGCTGGAGCACAGACATGCTGTTGGACTCTGAACCTGAAAAGAGTGTTTAAATATGTCAGCAAATTGCATTGAATATGCTGTAGTAAGACTATATCCAAAATGTAACTTTTATTTTTACGGCTCTTTATCTATCAATTACATTTTTTGGGAATGTCTGAAGAAATCTAAATACATTTCTCAGCAGTATACCTTTTACATTGAGAATGGTCCCTGTTCCAAATTCCACCACATTTGAGTGTGCGCTCCCACAGTAGTACGTGGCTGAATCCGAGCCTTTCATGTCTGAGATGCTGAGGTGATTTACGCCGTTGCTGCTTTGCACTGAGAACCGAGGGTTATCCTTAAACTCATGGTAAAATGTAGCATATTTGTCATACTTATAGATGGTTGAGATGAGATGAGGTTTTTCTCTGAAGGGCTGCTTGTACCAGGAGAAATGCATGGCCATGTCGCCTTTATAGAGGCATTGCAGAACCATTGTGTCTCCAACATTGGCTGACATGAGACCACTCTCCTGTTGTATGGCAGAGGGCTCAGTCCCAGCTAGCGCATGAACTATAAATAAAACAAAGGAAAACGTCTTACAAAAATATATTAAACCTTAAACGATTATACATTAAAATATTGTATTGCCTGCACCTTAGAGGCGGCTGCCTATGTACATTGACATGGTCACTTTAATAGACCCTGGTCACTTTAATAATGTTTACATACTGTTTTACCCACTTCATATGTGTATACTGTATTCTAGTCAAGGCCTATGCTGTTTAACTATTGATGTGCATATACTATTCTATACTACGTATTCTTCAGATATATTACACATTCTGTCCATACTGTCTATACATCCCATCCCATCACACACACACACACACACACACACATATACAGCTCGGGAAAAAATGAAAACACCACTGCAAAATGATCCGTTTCTTTGGTTGACTATTTATCGGTATGTGTTTGGGTAAAATTAACAATTTTGTTTTCTTCTATAAACTACTGACAACATTTCTCCCAAATTCCCCCCAAAAATATTATAATTTAGAACATTTATTTTCAGAAAATGACAACTGGTCAAAATAACAAAAAAGATGCAGTGTTGTCAGACCTAGAATTATGCAAAGAAAATAAGTTCATATTAATCTTTAAACAACACAATTCTAATATTTTAACTTAGGAAGAGATCAGAAATCAATATTTGGTGGAATAACCCTGATTTTCAATCACAGCTTTCATGCGTCTTGGCATGCCCTCCACCAGTCTTTCACATTGATGTTGGGTGACTTTATGTCACTCCTGCTGCAAAAATTCAAGCAGCTCAGCTTTGTTTGACAGCTTGTGACCATCCATCTTCACCTTGATCACATCATTTACATTTACATTTAAGTCATTTAGCAGACGCTCTTATCCAGAGCGACTTACAAATTGGTGAATTCACCTTCTGACATCAGTGGAACAGCCACTTTACAATAGTGCATCTAAATCATTTAAGGGGGGGGGTGGGGGGTGAGAAGGATAGCTTTATCCTATCCTAGGTATTCCTTGAAGAGGTGGGGTTTCAGGTGTCTCCGGAAGGTGGTGATTGACTCCGCTGTCGTCGTGAGGGAGTTTGTTCCACCATTGGGGGGCCAGAGCAGCGAACAGTTTTGACTGGGCTGAGCGGGAACTGTACTTCCTCAGTGGTAGGGAGGCGAGCAGGCCAGAGGTGGATGAACGCAGTGCCCTTGTTTGGGTGTAGGGTCCCCTCACAGCTCCGTAGGCAAGCACCATGGTCTTGTAGCGGATGCGAGCTTCAACTGGAAGCCAGTGGAGAGAGCGGAGGAGCGGGGTGACGTGAGAGAACTTGGGAAGGTTGAACACCAGACGGGCTGCGGCGTTCTGGATGAGTTGTAGGGGTTTAATGGCACAGGCAGGGAGCCCAGCCAACAGCGAGTTGCAGTAGTCCAGACGGGAGATGACAAGTGCCTGGATTAGGACCTGCGCCGCTTCCTGTGTGAGGCAGGGGCGACTGCGGATGTTGTAGAGCATGAACCTACAGGAACGGGCCACCGCCTTGATGTTTGAGAACGACAGGGTGTTGTCCAGGATCACGCCAAGGTTCTTGCGCTCTGGGAGGAGGAAACAATGGAGTTGTCAACCGTGATGGCGAGATCATGGAACGGGCAGTCCTTCCCCGGGAGGAAGATTGAGGTTCAGCTTGAGGTGGTGATGTCATCCACACTGATATGTGCCAGACATGCAGAGATGTGGACCTGGTCATCAGAAGGGGGAAAGGAGAAGATTAATTGTTGTCGTCTGCATAGCAATGATAGGAGAGACCATGTGAGGTTATGACAGAGCCAAGTGACTTGGTGTATAGCGAGAATAGGAGAGGGCCTAGAACAGAGCCCTGGGGGACACCAGTGGTGAGAGCGCGTGGCGAGGAGACAGATTCTCGCCACGCCACCTGGTAGGAGCGACCTGTCAGGTAGGACGCAATCCAAGCGTGGGCCGCACCGGAGATGCCCAACTCGGAGAGGGTGGAGAGGAGGATCTGATGGTTCACAAGCCTGTCTAGAAGGATGAGAGCAGAGGAGAGAGAGTTAGCTTTAGCAGTGCTCCGTGATACAGAGAAGAGCAGTCTCAGTTGAATGACTAGTCTTGAAACCTGACTGATTAGGATCAAGAAGGTCATTCTGAGAGAGATAGCGGGAGAGCTGGCCAAGGACGGCACGTTCAAGAGTTTTGGAGAGAAAAGAAAGAAGGGATACTGGTCTGTAGTTGTCATCGGAGGGATGAAAAGGTTTTTCAGAAGAATTTGTAGCCAGCGGTCAGGGATGAGTTGAACTGACTTGCCTAGTTAAATAAAGGTAAAATAAAAATAAAAAATTGTCGGGGATTTGGAAGGTGGCAAAGAGCTTCCTAGGGTTAGAGGCAGATGCTTGGAATTCAGAGTGGAAGAAAGTGGCTTTAGCAGCAGAGACAGAGGCGAAAATGTAGAGGAGGGAAATGCTCCTGTGGAGCTCGCAATGAGTCCTTCGGAGGGAGAGTGTAGGTTTTTTCTGGATGAGTTGATGAGCGAGGTGAGGTAAGGGAGAAGGTCGGAAATGGTCTGGAGAAGAGAGGGGGAGGGTCAGCGGGCAGGTTGTTGGGAGATTTCATCTGGAGAGAGGGGAGAAAGAGGTCAGAGGGCAGTGTGAGCAGAACCAGCGGTGTCGTTTGACTTAGCAAACGAGGATCGGATGTCGTCGACCTTCTTTTCAAAATGGTTGACGAAGTCATCTGCAGAGAGGGAGGAGGGGGGAGGGGGAGGACGATTCATGAGGGAGGAAAAGGTGGCAAAGAGCTTCCTAGGGTTAGAGGCAGATGCTTGGAATTCAGAGTGGAAGAAAGTGGCTTTAGCAGCAGAGACAGAGGAGGAAAATGTAGAGAGGAGGGAGTGAAAGGATGCCAGGTCCGCAGGGAGGCGAGTTTTCCTCCATTTCCGCCGGCTGCCCGGAGCACTGTTCTGTGAGCTCGCAATGAGTCGTCGAGCCACGGAGCGGGAGGGGAGGACCGAGCCGGCCTGGAGGATAGGGGACATAGAGAGTCAAAGGATGCAGAAAGGGAAGAGAGGAGGGTTGAGGAGGCAGAATCAGGAGAAAGGTTGGAGAAGGTATGAGCAGAGGGAAGAGATGATAGGATGGAAGAGGAGAGAGTAGCGGGGGAGAGAGAGCGAAGGTTGGGACGGCGCGATACCATCCGATAGGGGCAGTGTGGGAAGTGTTGGATGAGAGCGAGAGGGAAAAGGATACAAGGTAGTGGTCGGAGACTTGGAGGGGAGTTGCAATGAGGTTAGTGGAAGAACAGCATCTAGTAAAGATGAGGAAGCATTGCCTGCCTTGTGAGTAGGGGGGAAGGTGAGAGAGGTCAAAAGAGGAGAGGAGTGGAAAGAAGGAGGCAGAGAGGAATGAGTCAAAGGTAGACGTGGGGAGGTTAAAGTCGCCCAGGACTGTGAGAGGTGAGCACCAGGAAAGGAGCTTATCAAGGCATCAAGCTCATTGATGAACTCTCCGAGGGAACCTGGAGGGCGATAAATGATAAGGATGTTAAATGGGGTTCAATGGGGTTGAGGTCTGGAGATTGGGCTGGCCATGACAGGGTCTTGATCTGGTTGGCCTCCATCCACACCTTGATTGACCTGTCTGTGTGGCATGGAGCATTGCATTGGGGTGGCAGGGCCTAGGATGACGGCCTAGGAACAGTGGGTTAACTGCCTGTTCAGGGGCAGAGCGACAGATTTGTACCTTGTCAGCTCGGGATTTGAACTTGCAACCTTCTCCAACGCTAACCACTAGGCTACCCTTCCACCCCAATGCAATGCTCCATGCCACACAGACAGGTCAATCAAGGTGTGGATGGAGGCCAACCAGATCAAGACCCTGTCATGGCCAGCCCAATCTCCAGACCTCAACCCCATTGAAAACCTCTGGAATGTGATCAGGATGAAGATGGATGTCACAAGCCGTCAAACAAAGCTGAGCTGCGTACATTTTTACGCCAGGAGTGGCATAAAGTCACCCAACATCAATGTGAAAGACTGGTGGAGGGCATGCCAAGAAGCATGAAGGCTGTGATTGATAATCAGGGTTATTCCACCAAATATTGATTTCTGATCTCTTCCTAAGTTAAAACATTCGTATTGTGTTATTTAATTGTGTAATTAATATGAACTTATTTTATTTGCATTATTCTAGGTCTGACAACACTGCATCTTTTTTGTTATTTTATAACAATATTTGGAATTTGGGAGAAATGTTGTCAATACTTTATAGAATAAAACAAAAATTCTCATTTTACCCAAACACATACCGATAAATAGTAAAACCAGAGAAAATTATAATTTTGCTGTGGTCTCCTCATTTTCTCCAGAGTCGTATATACAGTATATACATACAGTGGAAAGAAAAAGTATGTTAAAACCCTTTGGAATTACCTGGATTTCGGCAAAAAATAGTTAGAAAATTTGATCTGATCTGATCTTCATCTTAATCATAACAATAGACAAACACAGTGTTTAAACTAATAACACACAAATTATTTTATTTTTCTTGTCTATATTGAATACATCATTTAAACATTCACAGTGTAGGTTGGAAAAAGTATGTGAACCCATTGACTTATGATTTTGACTTATGACTCTGTTGGAGTCAGGACTTTATTTTAAGAATATGAAATGTCAGATTAATAGCAGAGAGAATGATTTATTTTATCAATCTCACATTCCCAGTGGGCCAGAAGTTTACATACACTCAATTAGTATTTGGTGGCATTGCCTTTGAAATGTTTAACTTGGGTCAAATGTTTCAAGTAGCCTCTGATCAGCTTCCCACAATATGTTGGGTGAATTTTGGCCCATTCCTCCTGACAGAGCTGGTGTAACAATGTCAGGTTTGTAGGCCTCCTTGCTCGCACATGCTTTTTCAGTTCTGCCCACAAATTTTCTATGGGATTGAGGTCAGGGCTTTATGATGGCCACTCCAATGCTTTGACTTTGTTGTCCTTAAGCCATTTTGCCACAACTGTGGAAGTATGCTGGGAGTCATTGTCCATTTGGAAGACCCATTTGCGACCAAGCTTTAACTTCCCGACTGATGTCTTGAGATGTTGCTTCAATATATCCACATAATTTTTCTCCCTCATGTAGCCATCTATTTTGTGAAGTGTACCAGGCCCTCCTGCAGCAAAGCACCTCCACAACATGATGCTGCCACCCCCATGCTTCACGGTTGGGATGGTGTTCTTCGGCTTGCTAGCCTCCCCCTTTTTCCTCCAAACATAACAATGGTCATTATGGCCAAACAGTTCTATTTTTATACCACCAGACCTGAGCGGTATAAGCGGTATGATGAGTGGTATGACAGCTGCGTGGCCCCATGGTGTTTATACTTGCGTACTATTGTTTTATACAGATAAACGTGGTACCTTCAGGCGTTTGGAAATTGCTCCCAAGGATGAACCAGACTTGTGGAGGTCTACAATTTTTTTTCTGAGGTCTTGGTTGATTCCTTTGATTTTCTCATGATGTCAAGCAAAGAGGCACTGAGTTTGAAGGTAGGCTTTGAAATCCATCCACAGGTACACCTCCAATTGACTCAAATGATGTCAATTAGCCTATCAGAAGCTTCTAAAGCCATGACATCATTTTATGGAATTTTCCAAGCTGTTTAAAGGCACAGTCAATTTAGTGTATGTAATCTTCTGACCCACTGGAATTGTGATAAAGTGAATTTTAAGTGGAATAACCTGTCTGTAAACAATTGTTGGAAAAATTACTTGTGTCATGCACAAGGTAGATGTCCTAACCGACTTGCCAAAACTAATGTTTGTTAAAAATAAATTTGCGGAGTGGTTGAAAAACAAGTTTTAATGACTCCAACCTAAGTGTATGTAAATTTCCGAATTCAACTGTATATAAAAACTCCAGACTCTGACATTGCTCGTCCTAATATTTAATCATTCCACTTTTTACTTTTTTAGATTTGTGTGTATAGTTGTGCATTCACAAAAGTTCTGAACCTTTCTATTCTCATAGTTTCTAAAGATTGCAAATTAAAAATGTTTATTGATCTATAACAAATCCCCCAACAGTGTTATTTGCAGTGTTAGCTCTAGGTATTAATTGCAATTCTCCATCCATTTCTGAACCGCCGACCAAAAACAAGCTACATATGGACAGTACCAAAACAAATGATCTAACGATTCTGTCTCTTTTTAGAAAAATCTGCAGAGCTGGGATGGTTGTATCCCCCCATACGTTTAACATTGTATTGGTTGCAAGAATTTTGTATAATAATTTAAATTGAAATACTCTAAGTTTCGAATCCAGCATTGTTTGTGACATGGAATCGGTACATCGAAAATCTCTTCCCAATTATTTTGCAATCTACATTGTACAGCTGTCAATTTTTTGGTCCTTAAATTAAACTGGTATACATTTCTAGTTAGCACAATTCTCTTAAACCAAATTGGCCTTTAATGCAGAATCAACAGAAAAGTTTCTTACTTTCTACTCTTTCCACTTGCCTCTTCCATTTTTGAGTTAATGCTGCAATTAGTTGGTTGTAGTTTTGAGTAGAGCAGACATTTCCATATATTTTTGCTAACTGCATGTGTGACATAACTCCGCCAGTCCTATTTATGATAAAATTTACAAAGATTATACAGTTTTTAAACATTTTTTCATCAATTAGTATATTTTCTGGTGGATTAAACAGAAATTGCAACCAACTTTCTATGGCTTGTTTTAAAAATAGCAAAATTTTGGATATTATTTCCTTTTCAAATAACTGAAAGTGAGAGGTTCTAATCTGACTAAAGGGAAAAAGGCCTTTCTTGAACATTGGGTGAGACATTCTTACTAATCTGCTAGAGAACCAATTCAGAATCAGGTACAACTTTTGTATGACTGAAGCCTTTAGTGAGAGGTCTAATGCTATAATATTTAATCATTTCTGCACTCCGAGTTTATATTCATTATATAAATAGGCCGGTTTAATTTTGTCTGGCTTGCAGTTCCAAATCAAATTTTATTTAATATTAATTTAAAAAACAAGTCATTAGGCGTAGGCAAGGCCATAAGCAAATTGGTCAACTGGGATATGACTAAAGAATTATTCAGGGTGATTTTTCCACAAATAGACAGGAATTTTCCTTTCCACGATAGCAAGATCTTATCTATTTTTGCTAACTTTCTATAAAAATGTTTTGTATTGAGATCATTTCTTTCTTTTGGGATATGAATAACGTGTACGTCCACATCACAATCAGACAATTTTATTGGTAAACTACACGGTAATGTAAAAGTTTTATGTTGTTGTGATCCAATATGTAATATAGTACATTCATCATAATTTGGTTGTAATCCCGTGAGGTCAGAAAAATAATCTCGATCCACCAAATTGTGGATTTAAAAGAAAACATGAATAATCAGTGTACAATGATACCTTTGTTTTTGTTGTGTATTGTTAGATATTACTGCACTGTTGAAACTAGGAACACAAGCATTTCGTTACACCCGCAATAATATCTGCTAAATATGTGTATGCGACCAATAACACTTGACTTGATTTGCAAGATTAGGTTGCCTCAAAGTGTCTGTGAATGTTAATTAAATCAATTGTACCATTGTACTCCCTGATGAAGGGTATGCTGAAACATGTTGGAGTTTTTTTTGTAAATGTTGTTCTATTGAACAAACCATCACAATAAAGTTAATAAAACTTACCCATCTCTCCAAGAAGAAGAAATTTGCACAGTGGTGCGAACATCTTAATTGCTGTCATCCTATTCAAAACCTGTGTCTTCTGTAGCAAAGTGTACCCCTGTTAGAACAACCCTTCTCAAATGAAGCTAATTAGTTTCTGAGATGCGTTGTATAGTCTACGGTATGTAATTTCGCATTTCAGCAGAATTTTCTAGTTTCCCCAGTGGTTGGCTAAGTGCCCCTGTGGTGGCTTCACCTAACCCAGATTAAAAGAGACCGGATGGATAGAGCTGAGCGTCCTGTTGGGCTGACACTAGTGTGTTTATCTTCTTTTATTTATTTTTATTTCACCTTTATTTAACCAGGTAGGCTAGTTGAGAACAAGTTCTCATTTGCAACTGCGACCTGGCCAAGATAAAGCATAGCAGTGTGAACAGACAACACAGAGTTACACATGGAGTAAACAATTAACAAGTCAATAACACAGTAGAAAAAAAAGAGAGTCTATATACATTGTGTGCAAAAGGCATTAGGAGGTAGGCGAATAATTACAATTTTGCAGATTAACACTGGAGTGATAAATGATCAGATGGTCATGTACAGGTAGAGATATTGGTGTGCAAAAGAGCAGTAAATAAATAATAACAGTATGGGGATGAGGTAGGTAAAATTGGGTGGGCTATTTACCCGATAGACTATGTACAGCTGCAGCGATCGGTTAGCTGCTCAGATAGCAGATGTTTGAAATTGGTGAGGGAGATAAAAGTCTCCAACTTCAGCGATTTTTGCAATTCGTTCCAGTCACAGGCAGCAGAGAATTGGAACGAAAGGCGGCCAAATGAGGTGTTGGCTTTAGGGATGATCAGTGAGATACACCTGCTGGAGCGCGTGCTACTGGTGGGTGTTGCCATCGTGACCAGTGAACTGCGATAAGGCGGAGCTTTACCTAGCATGGACTTGTAGATGACCTGGAGCCAGTGGGTCTGGCGACGAATATATAGAGAGGGCCAGCCGACTCTAGCATACAGGTCGCAGTGGTGGGTGGTATAAGGTGTTTAGTAACAAAACGGATGGCACTGTGATAAACTGCATCCAGTTTGCCGAGTAGAGTATTGGAAGCTCTTCTGTAGATGACATCGCCGAAGCCAAGGATCGGTAGGATAGTCAGTTTTACTAGGGTAAGTTTGGCGGCGTGAGTGAAGGAGTGTCACGCCTTGGTCTTAGTATTTTGTGTTTTAGTTTATTAGTTGGTCAGGCCAGGGTGTGACATGGGTTTATTGTTTGTTGTAATTCTTAGTGGGGTTTTTTAGTTATTGGGATTGTGGCTGATTAGGGGTGTGTGTTGCATAGGTTCGTTGTCTCTGATTGGGAACCGTATTTAGGTTGCCTGGGTTTCGCTTTGTATATCGTGGGTGATTGTTCCTGTCTCTGTGTTAGTTTTCACCAGACAGGCTGTATAGGTTTTCACGTTCCGTTTGTTGTTTTTGTTTTTTCATGTATCGTCGTTTGTTCAATTAATAAACATGAGTAACCAACACGCTGCATTTTGGTCCGACTCTCTTTCGACAAACGAAGAACGTCGTTACAGAATCACCCACCACACACGGACCGAGCAGCGTGTCAACAGGCAGGAGCAGCCCAAAAAGGAGCCGCGTATTAAGGATTTCTGGACATGGGATGAAATCCTTGACGGGAGAGGACCCTGGGCTAAACCAGTGGAGTGTAGCCGCCCAAAGGTGCAGCAGGCGAAGAGGAAACAGGAGCAGCCCAAAAAGGAGTACAGTATGGATTATACGACGTGGGAAGAAATAGACAGGTGGGCGGCCGACCCAGAGAGAGTGCCGGAGCCCGCCTGGGATTCGCTGGAGCAGTGCGAAGAGGGCTATAGGAGAATGGAGTCGAAAAAGAAGACACGGCGGCGCAGAGCGAAGCCCCAAAAATTTCTTGGGGGGGGGCTCAGAGGGGGAGTGGCTGAGTCAGGAGACAGACCTGAGCCAACTCTCCCTGTTTATCGTGAAGAGCCAAGGAGGACACCAGAACCGGTGTTGGAGGTGAGCGAAGCAGAGACTGTGAAGGAGTTAATGGGGAAATTGGAGGAGAAAGTAATGAGGGAGTTGCTAGTTTGGTGCTTTAGGTACAATATTTGTCCGACGGAGCGTGTCGGGGATTTAATGGCACCTGGGTCAGCGCTCCATACTAGTCCTGAGGTGCGTGTTAGTCGGCTGGTGAAAAATGTGCCAGCCTCACGCACTAGGCCTCTTGTGTACCTACCTAGCCTTGCACGTCCTGTGCCAGTCCTGCTCTCAGGCTCTCCAGTACACCTTCACGGTCCAGTCCATCCTGTGCCACCTTCACACACCAGTCCTCCGATGGTAGTTTCCCGCACCAGGCTTCCTGTGCGTGTCCTCGGCCCAATACCACCAGTGCCAGCACCACGCATTAGGCCTTCAGTGCGCCTCGCCTGTTCAGCGCAGCCAGCGCTCTCTCCCTCTCCTGCGCTGTCGGAGTCTCCCGCCTGTTCAGCGTTTCTAGAGCCTTCCTCCTCTACAGTGCTGCCGGAGCCTCCTGCCTGTATGGAGCAGCTAGAGCTGCCAGTCTGCATGGAGCAGCCAGAGCTGCCAGTCTGTATGGAGCAGCCAGAGCTGCCAGTCTGCATGGAGCAGCCAGAGTTGCCAGTCTGCATGGAGCAGCTAGAGCTGCCAGTCTGCATGGGGCAGCCAGAGCTGTCAGTCTGCTTGGAGCAGCCAGAGCTGTCAGTCTGCATGGAGCAGCTAGAGCTGCCAGTCTGCATGGAGCAGCCAGTGTTGCCAGTCTGCATGGAGCAGCTAGAGCTGCCAGTCTGCATGGAGCAGCCAGTGTTGCCAGTCTGCATGGAGCAGCTAGAGCTGCCAGTCTGCATGGGGCAGCCAGAGCTGTCAGTCTGCTTGGAGCAGCCAGAGTTGCCAGTCTGCATGGAGTTGCCAGTCTGGAAGGAGCTGCTAGTCTGCAAGGAGCTGCCAAAGCTGTTAGTCTGCATGGAACAGTCAGAGCTGTCAGTCTGCAAGAAGCCGCCAAAGCTGTCAATCTGCATGGAGCAGCCAGAGCCGCCAGTCAGCATGGAGCAGCCAGAGCCGCCAGTCAGCATGGAGCAGCCAGAGTCGTCAGTCAGCATGAAGCAGCCAGAGCCGTCAGTCTGCCAGACTCTTCCAGATCTGCCAGTCAGCCAGACTATTCCAGATCTGCCAGTCAGCCAGACTTCCAGATCTGCCAGTCAGCCAGACTCTTCCAGATCTGCCAGTCAGCCAGACTCTTCCAGATCTGCTATTCAGCCAGACTCTTCCAGATCTGCCAGTCAGCCAGACTCTTCCAGATCTGCTATTCAGCCAGACTCTTCCAGATCTGCCAGTCAGCCAGACTCTTCCAGATCTGCTATTCAGCCAGACTCTTCCAGATCTGCCAGTCAACCAGACTCTTCCAGATCTGCCAGTCAGCCAGACTCTTCCAGATCCGCCAGTCAGCCAGGATCCGCCAGTCAGCCAGGATCTGCCAGATCTGCTAGTCAGCCAGGATCCGCCAGTCGGCCAGGATCTGCCAGTCAGCCAGGATCCGCCAGTCAGCCAGGATCTGCCAGATCTGCTAGTCAGCCAGGATCCGCCAGTCGGCCAGGATCTGCCAGTCAGCCAGGATCCGCCAGTCAGCCAGGATCCGCCAGTCAGCCAGGATCCGCCAGTCAGCCAGGATCTGCCAGATCTGATAGTCAGCCAGGATCCGCCAGTCAACCAGGATCTGCCGGATTCAACTGCCTGGCTGGGCTTCATCTCAGTACTGGGTTTCTTCTCAGTATTGGGCTTCCTCTCAGTACTGGGCTGCCTCTCAGTCCCGAGCTGCCCCTCAGTCCCGGGCTGCCCCTCAGTCCCGAGCTGCCCCTCAGTACCGAGCTGCCCCTCAGTCCCGAGCTGCCCCTCAGTCACGAGCTGCTCCACAGTTCAGTGGGGTTCTGGGTGAGGACTATTCGGCCATGGTCGGCGGCGAGGGTGGATCATCCCAGGACGCGAAGGGGAGGAACTATGACATTTATGGAGTGGGGTCCACGTCCCGAACCGGAACCGCCACCATGGACAGACGCCCACCCGGACCCTCCCTATGGTTTTGAGGTGCGTTCGGGAGTCCGCACCTTAGGGGGGGGGGTTCTGTCACGCCTTGGTCTTAGTATTTTGTGTTTTAGTTTATTAGTTGGTCAGGCCAGGGTGTGACATGGGTTTATTGTTTGTTGTAATTCTTAGTGGGTTTTTTTTTAGTTATTGGGATTGTGGCTGATTAGGGGTGTGTGTTGCATAGGTTTGGCTGCCTTAGGCGGTTCTCAATCAGAGTCAGGTGATTCTCGTTGTCTCTGATTGGGAACCGTATTTAGGTAGCCTGGGTTTTGCTTTGTATTTCGTGGGTGATTTTTCCTGTCTCTGTGTTAGTTTTCACCAGACAGGCTGTATAGGTTTTCACGTTCCGTTTGTTGTTTTTGTTTTTTCATGTATCGTCGTTTGTTCAATTAATAAACATGAGTAACCAACACGCTGCATTTCGGTCCGACTCTCTTTCGACAAACGAAGAACGTCGTTACAAGGAGACTTTGTTGCGGAATAGAAAGCCGACTCTAGATAGAACTGGTGTGCTGGTCGAGGGCAGTCAGGTCTGGAGTGTACCAAGGGCTATATCGGTTCTTAGTTCTTCATTTTTTGAACGGAGCATGCTTATCTAAAATGGTGAGGAAGTTACTTTTGAAGAATGACCAGGCATCCTCAACTGACGGGATCAAATCAAATCAAATTTTATTTGTCATATACACATGGTTAGCAGATGTTAATGCGAGTGTAGCGAAATGCTTGTGCTTCTAGTTCCGACAATGCAGTAATAACCAACAAGTAATCTAACTAACAATTCCAAAACGAATTTCTTATACACAGTGTAAGGGGATAAAGAATATGTACATAAAGATATGAATGAGTGATGGTGCAGAGCAGCATGATACAGTAGATGGTATCGAGTACAGTATATACATATGAGATGAGTATGTAAACAAAGTGGCATAGTTAAAGTGGCTAGTGATACATGTATTACATAAGGATGCAGTAGATGATATAGAGTACAGTATATACGTATACATATGAGATGAATGATGAGGTCGATATCCTTCCAGGATACCCGGGCCAGGTCGATTAGAAAGGCTTGCTCGCAGAAGTGTTTTCGTGAGCGTTTGACAGTGATGAGGGGTGGTCGTTTGACTGCGTATCCGTAGAGGATACAGGCAATGAGGCAGTGATCGCTGAGATCCTGGTTGAAGACAGCGGAGGTGTATTTGGAGGGCCAGTTAGTCAGGATGACGTCTATGAGGGCGCCCTTGTTTACAGTTTAGGTCACCTAACAGAACAAACTCTGAAGCTAGATGGGGGCGATCAATTCACAAATGGTGTCCAGGGCACAGCTGGGAGCTGAGGGGGGTCGGTAGCAGGCGGCAACAGTGAGAGACTTATTTCTGGAAGAGAGTAATTTTTAAAATTAGTAGTTCGAACTGTTTGGGTATGGACCTGGAAAGTATGACATTACTTTGCAGGCTATTTCTGCAGTAGACTGCAACTCCTCCCCCTTTAGCAGTTCTATCTTGACGGAAAATGTTATAGTTGCGTATGGAAATCTCAGAGTTTTTGGTGGCCTTCCTGAGCCAGGATTCAGACATGGCAAGGACATCAGGGTTAGCAGAGTGTGCTAAAGCAGTGAGTAAAACAAACTCAGGGAGGAGGCTTCTGATGTTGACATGCATGAAACCAAGGCTTTTTCGATCACAGAAGTCAACAAATGAGGGTGCCTGGGGACATGCAGGGCCTGGGTTTACCTCCACATCACCCGCAGAACAGAGGAGGAGTAGTATGAGGGTGCGGCTAAGGGCTATCATAACTGGTCGCCTAGAGCGTTGGGGACAAAGAATAAAAGGAGCAGATTTCTGGGCATGGTAGAATATATTCAGGGCATAATGCGCAGACAGGGGTATGGTGGTGTGTGGGTACAGCGGAGGTAAGCCCAGGCACTGGGTGATGATAAGAGAGGTTGTATCTCTGGACATGCTGGTTGTAATGGGTGAGGTCACCGCATGTGTGGGAGGTGGGACAAAGGAGGTATCAGGGGTATGAAGAGTGGAACTAGGGGCTCCATTGTAAACTAAAACAATGATAACTAACCTGAACAACAGTATACAAGGCATATTGACATTTGAGAGAGACATACAGCGAGGCATACAGTAATCACAGGTGTTGATTGGGAGAGCTAGCTAAAACAGTAGGTGAGACAACAACAGTTAGCACAACAACAGCAGGTAAAATGGCGTTGATTAGGCAGAGAGGGTCGGATTAACTACACACAGAGCCTGAGTGCGGCTGGGGGCCAACAGATACGTATATACTGTACTCTATATCATCTACTGCATCTTTATGTAATACATGTATCACTAGCCACTTTAACTATGTCACTTTGTTTACATACTCATCTCATATGTATATACTGTACTCGATACCATCTACTGTATCTTGCCTATGCTGCTCTGTACCATCACTCATTCATATATCTTTATGTACATATTCTTTATCCCCTTGTGTATAAGACAGTAGTTTTGGAATTGTTAGTTAGATTACTTGTTGGTTATTACTGCATTGTCGGAACTAGAAGCACAAACATTTCGCTACACTCGCATTAACATCTGCTAACCATGTGTATGTGACAAATAAAATTTGATTTGATTTGATTTGAGATAAAACATAAACAAACAGAATGGAGTACCATGATTTATGGACAGTCCAGCAGGCATCAGCTATGTAGCCAAGTGATCACAGTGTCTAGGGGGCAGCGGTGGATGGGACAGGGAAGCTAGACTGGCGAGTATTATCCAGGCTAAAAAACAAAAAACTGTCTGGCTGTGCAGAAGGTAAAAGTCGCTAGCAGTGGCTAACAATGACTAAATAGCTTGTAGCTGGTTAGCTTCTGGAGGTTCTTGAATGTGTTCTAAAATTTTAAAATAATAGTGATTCCGTATCACATTGGATGAGGCAGGTTACCGGAAGGTATAATCAAATTAAAAATCGAAAAGAGATTGAAAGTAAATATGGGTCCAGTGAGTGGATGGGCTGGCTGGGGACGCGTCGATTCAGACAGTTAGCAGGCCTGTTTTAACAAGCTAACAATTAGTAGGCCGGGGCTAAATAAGCTAGCAGTTAGCAGACCGGGGCTAAACAAGCTAGCAGTTAGCAGGCCAAATTAGCAAGCAAGCAGATAGCAAGGGCTAGAAAGTTAGCCTTTGGGGGACGCCGCGATGGGGTTAAGTCTGTTTATGCCTCTTTATGCGGTGACATCAATAGACCGGTCCTGGGTCCGGATATTGTAGCCCAGGAGTATGCTTTGGTGGTAGCACATGAGCTCTGGCCGGGCTAGCTTCAAGCTAAGTGGATGGAAACGCTAGTCAGATGTAGTAATCCGGGGTTGCAGTTAGCTAGTGAGCTAGTTGTGAAGATCCAGATGAAAATGTTCTGTTTGCGGTGGGAATCCGGGGATAAAAATAATAGGTCCGTTATGCTCTGGTTAGAGACGCGTTGTTCGAACTGGCGGGAGCTTTACGAGCTAAAGGTTAGCTGATGACCGCTAGCAATGGTTTGCTGACTGATAGCTGGTAGTTAGCTGGCTAGCTTCAGTTGAGGGGTTCCGGATCCGAAGTAAATATAAAAACTTTAGAAGAAAAAAAAGCAGATCCACGCTACATTGGGTGAGGCGGGTTGCAGGAGAGTATTTAGATGTTGAGGTTTAGCAAAATGGTTTAAAAGATGCGAAGAAAAATATGTAAAAAAAGATATATACAAGGGACATGACACGATAAGACGTCTGCCTGCTACGCCATCTTGGATTCAATTGGATCAATGCTTTCAAATGTAATGCAGCGAAGCTCAGAATGTCACTATTTTGGATTAAGAATGAAATTTAGCTCATGCCTGGTCTTCATTTTCAAACGAGGACAGTTACTGTTGTCTTAAAAATGAAGTTAAGATAAAGTTTGGCCTTCATTTTCAAAGGACAATCCCCTTTAAGGTATACATTTGGTGGACAACAAGCCAATGCTCCTACCAACCGCAAGAGTTCCTCAGTTCACTGATTTACTGCAGTCAGAAGAGTGCCCCCTATTGGCCAATGACCACCAACTCCAGCGAAAAGTTACCCATACCAGGGGGTCCTCCCGCCCAACACAATTATTCAAAGCAACCGTTCTGGGTGTCATCACTGTGAAAACAGATTTAGAATATTTACTAACTGTCATCCAGCCCCTTTATTTAAACGTCATTACTTTAAAATTGACAATATGATAAACTACAGCCTACAACTAAAAATATTGTATCCTTCGCTCTCTCAAACCAAATGCAAGAGTGGGAAATCAGTGGTTGGTGATAAGAAAACATTATCTGTGGTCATTGTATGCAGCTATGGCTCTCACACCATGTCCCGCCCCTAATCACAAATTACTTTCATCTAAAGATGGAGTCCTTCCTTCACAGTCTGGCAGTGTAGATCTAAACACAGAATGGTACACATATTTGTATCAGCTGTTGTCCTCTATGGCTTGTGTAAGTTTTCTAAGTCATTATGATTATGTGATTTGTAGTTGAGACTAGGTTTAGGTATAGTAGTGCATAAGTGAACAGAAAGTTCTATGTTTGGGATTGTTTCTAAACCTTTGTCTTTTTTCTTTCAGGTCTGACCCCTGTTGTGCCTGCTTCTCCTCCTCCCTCAGTGTTGGACCATCCTGGAGATAATGTCAATTTGCAGTGCACCAAAGTCACTGGTGCTCCAGGACACGTTGGCTGGTTCAAGCAATTCAACAGCTCAGAGCCCCTATGCATCACATCTATTTACAGCTCTGAGCCAACATCATGTCCAACATCATAATGGTTTTCAGCCCAGCCACATGGAAATGTTAAGCAGCCATAGAATATTTTTCCTGAAAAGAACAGAGTTGGATGAAGCTGATTCTTGTCTGTACTTCTGTGGAATGTTTGATAAATACATCATCTTCACCAATGCGACTGTTCTGAAGGTCCAAGGTAATCTTTTCAACAACTCGTCTGCTAAGACTCCAAATGCACTAACATGTATATGAGGAATCAGACATGTAACATGTATAGCTCATCATAATCAGTACAACCTTCAAAACAGTATTTTACACACATAATATGTGCCCATTACAATCTATGTAAGAATCAGAGGCATGGTTTGTCAACAGTCATTGAAAACATGTGAATAAAACAGTAGATATATAAATAATTACCAAAGAAATTATTTTCTGATAGTGAGTTATTGATACGCGTGCCGGCAGTCAATCTGGCGCATGGCCGGCAGTCAATCACGTAACCACTCACTCCCACTCTGAGCCATTCAGTGTTGTTGTTTATGTATGTAGCTAGTGAGCTAAGCTGTAGCATTAGCAATGTCTTTCAAAAGGAGACAACTCACAAATGTGGAAAATCTGGAGATTTTTTAAAATTCTGACAATGAGTCTGAGTATGAAAGTCAGGAATCAGATTCGGACAGTGACAGTGAGGAGCTGCACCACAACCTTGTAGCCATTGAGAACCCTGAATCTGAGGATCCCTTGTCCACTGACAAAGTCCCAGGTGGTGATGGAGGCAGACCGACAGTGGATGAAGTACAGGAGTTCTGTGGTAGCTGGAAGGACGCCAGCCATTTCACCCCTCTTGGTCCTGCTGTTTGCTTTGATGAGTTCCAGTCTGGAGTGCAACACCCCTTGCCATTTCCAACTGAGTGCTTCAAGTTGTTTCTGACAGAGGAGCTGGTGGGAGACATAGTAGAGACCAATCGCTATGCCTTGGAGCTACAGGAAATGTATAAGGTCCTTTTCAGAACCTTTGTGACCTTCCTGATGACAGTCCTTCTCATGAAGAGGAGACGAACTCCCTAAGAGAATAATGGAGCACAGATCATGTTTGCAACTCCCTTCTTTGCCACCCTCTATTCCCAAGACTGCTTCCTAGTTCTGCTGCGGTGTCTGTATTTCATCAGTAATGCTACTGCCATCCTAAATTACCCATTACTGTATACAAAGTAAAAAATGTCAACAGCTGGCAGTAAAGTGGCATGACAAATGAGACATCCATGTCCTCTCCACTGTCCATACAGCAACCATATCGGCCACAGGGAAGGTGGACCACCTGACGGGAGAGAGAAAAATCAAACCAGACAGCGTGTCCGACTTTAACCTCAAAATGGGGGCATTGGTTAAGGAGGACATGATAAACAGCTTTGTGAAATGCACTCAGAAAACAACCAAGTGGTATAAGAATATATTTTTACATTTTTCCAGGGTCGCTTCAAAATACAACAAGCCAATACTTCTCTCACGCAATTAGCATTGTTTTACAGAGCTAATAGAAGAATGTAGCTAGCTACATAAGCACGATTGAATATAACACCATAAAGGTTATGAAGTGAGTAACGTTACCTCGCGTGTCCACGGTTATAAGGAATATACACAAATCTATTATGCTCCATACACACGTGAGCTACAGTAGAAACGGTGTAACACGAAATACGGAAACTATTATAATGTAATAAGGCACTTACTTTGATAGAAACACAGTCTGTAGTGACGCCTCTAGCACTGAGACGCTGTGCCATAGACAGCTGTGCCACATGGGAGTCATAAGGCCAGGGTAGCTTCAAAATACAATAGATGGTAATACTTCTCTGATGCAATTATCATTGTTTTCTAGAGCTAATAGAAGAATGTAGCAAGCTACCTAAGTATTGAGTATAACACCATAACGTTTATGAAATGAGTAACATTACCTCGCGTGTCCGGGGTTATAAGGAATATACACAAAAATATTAGCTAGAGTAGAAACAACATAACAGACATGCAGAAACTATTATAACGTAATAAGGCACTTACTTTGATAGAAACTCATACATTTCCAAAGTTATTATTGGTAACGAAAACAACTATGACTACGATGCAGGCAACAGACGGGAAATGTGAACACCTGTGTGCAGGAAGGGACATGAGCAAAAGTCTGGAGACTTGAACTGCACAAACAATTGTAAAGTCTTTGGGGAATTTTGTCCGGGTCAGAAATGTCAAAAATATTTATTGGTCTGCAAAAGTAAAAATGACTACTTTTATGTGAATGAATGAGGCAGAACACAACTCAATTCAAACTGTTCTTAGAAAATAAAAAACTAGTTCGAAAATATTTTGAATTTGCCTTGGTTTGACGGCAGTGTGGATTAAATGTACTGTTGCGTAACAATCCCTTTCTGGAATGGAGAGAATGTTCTAACATCACTGGCATAAAAAAATTCATGCTAGGGCGATCGTTAGAGATATTTTGAACTCACGCATGAAAGGGTTAACTAGCTAACGTTAGCGGGCTGGCTTGTTAGCTTACGTGACATAACGTGTGTGATCTTACACGTTGTTTACCTAGTTAGGTTCATTGTTTACCTAGCTAGCTACTTGTCTTAAGCTAAAGGGTACAACACCCGTTGAATATGGACAGTGTCAGTAAACATCTGAATAAAAGCGTAATGAAATTGTTGCAAGTAGAGCTGGTTAGGCTGTTTTCATGTTATCCGTAGGTAAACAAGTCATCGGCCAGAGCGTCAAATGTGCGCTCTGAACGCTCTGAGAGCGAAACGAGATGGGTGAGGCTAAATCTTAAGAGGGTGTGAACGATGCTGAATGGGTGTAGACAAACAAGTGCTCTTCACTAGATACCAAAACATTCAAAGGCCATTTTCTGAAAAGTGAGTTGATCAACTTTCAAATCAGAATTACTTTCCCATTGGTTTTCAAAAATGCAGTATGTGATATACCATTTTGTAGCTCTGAGTCTCTACTTTTATCCATTGTAAAAAACACAATTTCATATTTTGCCACATAAGACCGCATCCAGGTGGTGAGTCACAAATATATAAACAGTGCATTCAGGAAATATTCAGACCCCTTGACTTTTTTCAAACGTTGTTACGTTACAGCCTTATTCTAAAATGTATTTAAAAAAAAACATTCCTCATCAATCTACACAAAACCACAAATTGACAAAGTGAAAACAGTTTTTTAGACATTTTTGCAACTGTATTAAAAATAAAAAACAGAACTAACTTATTTACATAAGTATTCAGACCCTTTGCTATGAGACTCAAAATTGAGCTCAGATGCATCCTGTTACCAACGATCATCCTTGAGATATTTCTACAACTTGATTGGAGTCCACCTGTGGAAAATTCAATTGATTGGACATGATTTGGAAAGGCAAACACTTGTCTATATAAGATCCCACAATTAACGGTGCATGTCAGAGCAAAAACCAAGCCATGTGGTCGAGGCACAGATCTGGGGAAGGGTACAAAAAATGTCTGCAGCATTGAAGGTCCCCAAAAACATGGTGGCCTCCATTATTCATAAATGGAAGAAGTTTGGAACCACCAAGACTTGAACTGCCCGGCCAAACTGAGTAATCGGGGAAGAAGGGTCTTGGTCAGGGAGGTGACCAATTAAATGAATAATGCAACAATGAACTCATTAGGACCTGGGGCACCACGAGATCGGTACTTTAAAGAGCTACCATCTCCTGAATTAAACTTTACCTATCTTTACCTATCACATCTATAAACAGTCAACTTATTAATCGTAACCTCGCATCATATCATCATTCTGAACAGTCATAATCTCCTTTCATCCTCAAAAACCAGAACCTTACTTATGATTCAGTTCTACACACATTGGTTTAATTATTTATTTACTAGCTAACTAAATGGTAACACAGGATAAACATACACACTTAATACATTAAAAACAGGTCCCTAGCGGACTGACAACAATATGGCTGCTTGTTGCAAAAGACATGGAGAGGGCGAGAAAGAGGGACAGAGACATGTATCGCTGGAATGTTTTAGAAACTACTCTCACTTACAGTATTCCTATACTTATAGTACTCCAATACAAACCACCACCCACTTGGAGTAAGAAATCATGAATTTATTTACGTAAAAATGCCTTTGTTCTTCTCGGGAACGGGGACGCCTTGGAAAGGGGGGTTTGGGCCTTTTCAAGCCATGCTTGTAAGGCTCTGATTGTCCAAAAGGGGTTTCTCTGTTGTTCTCCCCTGCAGTCATCCGTTATCCAGAGACTTGTCATGTAGTCCTGAAAAGAACTACAAGTTTATTCTCCTTCCATTCACTCTGGAAGATAACTCTTTGTAGATAGGCTAGCCAGGTGTGTCGATGGTTCCCAGTGGGGTGATGCGAGTACTGGAATATTATGGTTTGAAAAGAGTAGTAGAATGGTCCCACTTAATTTTGCTTTTCTAGATACTTTACTTAGGACAGTTAAACAGAGTCATGCTGTGGTGATGTTTTTCAGCATCAGGGACTGGGAGAATAGACAGGTTCGAGGGAAAGATGAACAGAGCAAAGTACAGAGAGATTCTTGATGAAAACTTGCTCCAGACCACTCAGGACCTCAGACTTGGGTGAACATTCACCTTCCAACAGGACAACAACACTAAGCCCACAGCCAAGACAATGCAGGAGTGACTTCGGGACAAGTCTCTGAATGTCCTTGAGAGGCCCAGTCAGAGCCCGGACCTGAACCTGATCGAACATCTCTGGAGTGACTCTCACCTTTCAACCTGACAGAGCTTGAGTGGATCTACAGAGAAGAATGAGAGAAACTCCCTAAATACAGGTGTATCAAGCTTGTAGTGTCTTACCCAAGAAGACTTGAGGCTGTAATCACTGCCAAAGGTCCTTCAACAAAGTACTGAGTAAAGGGTCTGAATACTTATGTGATTGGGATATTTCAGTTTTGTATTTTTTTAATACATTTGCAAACATTTCTAAAAAAACGTTTTTGCTTTGTCATTATGGGGTATTGTGTGTAGATTGGAGAGGGGAAAAAAATAATTTCATCCATTTTAGAATAAGGCTGTAAAAGTCAAGGGGTCTGAACACTTTCCCGAATGCACTGTATATTTTCAAACGGCCCTACTGTGAATTAAGAACTGGCTTCAAGCACCTCAGATTCTGTAGCCGGTCACATATATTTCCACACTATGAGGATGGAATAATACTGTGTAATTGTGAAAATTATATAATGTCCTTTTAGTGTAAGAGCTGTTGAAAAAGAGCTCCTGAAATATCAGTCAGTTTTGGTGGGAAGGAGCTTTGTCCTGCCTGGAAACATCACCAGGCTGTAAATTAGTTAATAGACCAATAAGAAAGAGAGTTCCAGTTCTCTGCCAATAACAGCTAGTTTGCAGTTTTTCCCTCCCCACTGAGATCACTCCCAGACAGTCCTAGCAAAATTATTGCTTGAGAAGGTTGTCACAATCGTTGGAAGTATACTCGGACCAACGTGCAGAATAATCTGGGTTCCACATCTTTTATTCAAAATAAGTGAACCACACAACAAAACAATAACGACTAAACGAAACGTGACGACAATGGAGTGCTAACATGCAGCTACACATTAACAATATCCCACAAAACACAGGTGGAAAAAAGCTACCGAAATATGATCCCCAATTAGAGACAAGGATTACCAGCTGCCTCTAATTGGGAATCATACAAAATCACCAACATAGAAAAACAAAACTAGAACCCCACATAGAAATAATAAACTAGACTAACCCCCAGTCACGCCCTGACCTACTCTACCATAGAAAATATGGTCAGGACGTGACAAACGTGCTCTTCACTATGAAGTAATTTTTGTTTATTTTTCTTGTAAACAATCAAAGTAAGTTACTTAATTGTTATCCATAAATGATTTTATATTGAGAAAAAAAAGTGAGATAAAATGTACATTGTACTCTCGTTGAATGGTTTATGGTATGGGAAATGATATTAGCTTGTTTTTTGTATTCTTCAAACACTCTATACTCTACACCTTAATTGAGCAGCTGGGGTCTGGTGTTTTCGCCCAGATTTTAACAGATGAAGAGTTGTGTGAAAAGAGCTTGTGGTTTTTATGCACTGAGATGAGAGGTGTGGTGAGAACTGAATGCCGGTCTTCCTGTAGTGCAGGGTGCTCGTCTTCAGCAGAGACGGAGAATGATGCATGTTAGGCCCCTTATCGCCAACCCCCCTTACTCAAATCATCCACGCAGTTACACCTACATATTTAATTATTTTGCCCATTTAAAAAAAAGAGATTCACCTACTAGATGCTTCACCAACTACGCAATCTGTTGGCAGGTGGACAGAAAATCTGTCAAGACATACTGAGAGAGAGAGAGAGAGAGAGAGAGAGAGAGAGAGAGAGAGAGAGAGAGAGAGAGAGAGAGCAAGACATGAGGTCTGTGAGAGGCCCAGGGATGTTCACCTCAGCAGGTCTCATGCAACACTGAGCTGCTCCTCCACACTGGCCCCTCCTCTATCTCTGACCTATATCACATTCTCTTTAAAAGGCGACTAGCTGCTTCTCAGAATAGGGGGCTGTGATCAGTGCAAAGTAAAAACAGGAAATACTAAAGGGACGAATAACATGCCAATTTTGATTTAACTTTGTCTTTATAAGTGACCCCTACAATACAATACAATACAATACAATACAATACAATACAATACAATACAATCATCAACTGCCTGGTGTTTTGCCCTTTAAGGCCACCTTATTAGAAATGACCAAATCGCTAATATACACAACAGAGATCTAAGTTAAAAGAGGCCAAAAGAGGCAACTACTCTTCTGCAGCCATTAAACAGTTGTGTTTTGACTTCTAACTCCTCCATTCTAACCACACCCTTACTAGCTAGCTAACTAGCTAAACAATTAACCATAATTACCCTGCATGAATCTATTGGTAGCTAAAGCTAACCAACTAGTTAGGTTTAATGCAAATGGGTCTGAGACATGAATAATATTACTACACAGATCATACACATAACAATAGTTAGCCAGCCAGCCAGCTAACATTAGCTAGCTAGCTAACAGTATGCTTTAATTTGCAATGAAAACTACTTTCGGACAAAATTAGAAATGTATAATATCTGAAAATGTAGCTAGCTAGACTTCTTACCCATATACTGTACATGGATTAACACTTCTCCCTCTCTGTCATGGATGCCATGGTTGCCCTTAGTTTGAAGATGTAATCTGGAGACAGGTGTTTTACACAACAGCCTTCAGTGTAAGTTGACTGAGAACACTTTTTCATTTACAGCATTGAACTGGGGAATAGTTATATGGAGAGGAGGGGAGATGAATGAGCCAATTGGAAGCTGGGAATGATTCAGTGGCCATTATGGTACAAGGGGCCAGATTGGGAACGTAGCCAAGACACCAGAGTTAACACCCCTACTCTTACAGTAAGTGCCATTAGATCTTCAGTGACCACAGAGAGTCAGGACAACCATTTAACTTCTCACCCTACACAGGGAAATGTCCCCAACCAGTCGCCAATCACTGCCCTGGGAAATTAGAATATAGTCATTTTCTGACTGACATTATAAATGTGATATGTGCATGAACCACAGTGAGACAGTGATGACCTGATATTATTAGTTATTGGCTCTGACACCCAGACAGATCTGCAGGCTTTGATCATGAGCTAAAATGGTTAGGGCAACGGCTATGGTTAATGTTAGGGCTATGGTTAACGTTAGGGGTAGGGAGAATAGGATTGGGCTCTGAGGTAGAGGATGGACCAGTGAGCAACACATCACTGGGCCTCTCATAGATTAACACCGGGGGATGACATGGTCCTCTCTCTCTCTCTCTCCCCCCCTCTCTCTCTCTCTCTCTCTCCAGATTTACAGTCCACCTTCCACCACATCAGTGAGGTTGGATAAGCATTTGAGTGTACATGTGTGGGTGATTTTTTTGGGGGGGGCGATAAGGGGATGTGAGACAGAGACACTGACCAACCGTAATTTTCCATTGCGGTAGACTTAACATGCATCATTCTCTCGCTCTCTCTCTCTCTGCTAAAGACAAGAATACCTGCACCACAGGAAGACTGGCCTTCAGTTCTCAACGCTCACCACACCTCTCAGTGCATCAAAACCACACATGTTCTTTTCACACCTCCCTTCATCTGTTCATCTGGATGATAAACACTAGAGCAGACCCCTGCTGTTCAATAAGATGTTCAAAATAGAAAAAATACCAACAAGATAAAAGTATTTCCCGTACTATAAAGCATTGAAAAAGACCACAAAATACAGATACCGTGTAACTTGACAACAAAAAAGTATCATTTATTTATCGATTTGCCAACTCTTTCCCTTCATGAAAAACAACTTCAGTCAGCATCAATGTTCACAGTGATATTTATTCATGTTTATACACTGTGCTTAAGTTGTAAATCGGGACATGCCGGGGCTCTGAAGTACAGGAACGGATAAAAGTAAAGTATCTTTGTAGTAAAGCAGTGCATGCATATCATCACATTTGCGCAGTGGCATAGAGCAAGTAGAGGTGCTTACAGAAGTTGCAAACATGGGTAGAATTTAGCCTTTTATACAGGCAAACACATTTCATGCAATTCTATGTCATATTTATATGATTGGAAAGTTTAGCAGAATCTTTTTTAATACCACACAAATTATTGAAATTACATGATACTTTGACACCGCAAAACTGAGAATCTGAGTGTCACCTACTGACCTTTATTTCTGTTGTTTTCGTCATTATTTAGTATGGTCAGGGCGTCAGTTGGGGTGGGCAATCTATGTTTGTTTTTCTATGATTTTGGGATTTCTATGTTTCGGCCTAGTATGGTTCTCAATCAGAGGCAGGTGTCATTAGTTGTCTCTGATTGAGAATCATACTTAGGTAGCCTGGGTTTTACTGTTTGTTTGTGGGTGATTGTCCTTGTTAGTTGCTTGTGTCAGCACAGGTCTCATTGATAGCGTCACGTTTGTTTTTGTATAGTTTGTATTCAGTGTTCAGTGCTTTCTTTTATTAAATATTCATCATGAACACATACCACACCGCATTTTGGTCCTCCTCTCCTCTCCTCTTCAGATGAAGAGGAGGACCACCGTGACACTGAGGTCAAGAAAAACGACCTTGTCTTGAATCCATCAATAGCTTAGACCTAGGTGTGTGGTGACATGTATTGTACAATATGAGGAGGAAATTATAGTCTTAGAAAAGCTTTCCACTTTCACTGACTCACCCAATGATGCACAGCTCACTGCTGGCGATAGCCAATACTCTCGTGCCTAAAGCCTAACTCTCTTGTTTGCTCAATAGGCCAATTTGGAAGTTGATCAAATATTTTGGTAGTCTACAGTCAGATTAGAGTCTGCTCTTTTAAGAAGGAGCCATTTGCTTTCCAACCTGTGTTTTCCGGTGATTGTATTCAAAATACTGCAAATGGCTTGTTCTGGCTGCATGCTGTTAACTGACTGATTTTCAGAGCGATCCTGGGCTATATACCTTGTGATTGGGCTACATAAACACAATCCACAGCTAGGCTATTTTTTAAAGGAGTCCTCTGTGGCTAAATTATAGGCTTACCCCTGGAGTATTGTTCTGAATTATTTGATTTCTGTCTGAACAGCCAGCAGTAATTATATACCAGTGGCAAAAAAAAATATGTGAATCAGAGTTGCTGCATCTCCTCCAGCACCCTTACCGATTCTATAAGGAAATAAATAATGAAGAGCAATGCAGGAGAGATGAGAGTTGCAGGCTCATGTCTATCAGAGCAGAGAGATGGAGAGAGACCATAGAAGGTGAATTTAAAATATACATAACACTACATTTACATTACACTTTAGTCATTTAGCAGATTGAGCAGACATTTCCCATCACATATTACTACATGACATAATACAGTCCATAATACAATGCAAAATACAATACAAAATATGAAAATCTCTGTGTCTCTCACAGTACCCGTAGTGTTGTAAGTTTTTTTCCTCTTCTGTTTTTTTAATCTGTTTTTGTACATGAGTTGGCTAAGAGTTCCCTGCAGTCATTGCTCTATTTAATACTCTGTTCTGAACCTGGGGGCTGTGAAAATAACTCTGGTTGCATCTCTTGTGTGGTACCGATGAGAGTTTGAACTGTCTGCCAACTGCTTGGTACCTTCAATATATCAACACCTCGCGCAAAGACCAATAGTGATGCAGTCAATCTCTCCTCAACTTTGAGCCAGGGGAGACTGACATGCATGTTGTTGACATTCATTCTCTGTGTACATCTAAGTACAATATGTGCTGCTCGGTTGTGGACCAACTGCAATTGACCTTTGTCCTTCTTTGCTGCACATGATCACACAACTGGTCAGTAATCCAGGTTCAACAAAACTAGGACCTGTCTGGTTGAGATGTGAAGAAAGCAGAGCAATGTCTTCTCATCGACAGACCTCTTTCCCCTTTTAAGCAACCATTGAGTCTATATGTTTTGACCATGACAGCTTGCTATCTAGGGATGCATTTTTTACATATTTTTTATTTAACCTTTATTTAACTATGCAAGTCAGTTAAGAACAAATTCTTATTTACAATGACGGCCTAAACCAGCCAAACCCAGACAGCGCTGGGCCAATTGTTGCGCTGTCCGACGTGACTCCCAATCACAGCGGGTTTTGATACAGCCTGGATTCGAACCTGGGTGTCTGTAGTGATGCCTGTAGCACTGATATGCATTAGACCACTGCACCACTCGGGAGCCATGAACAATATGACCAATATACACTGCTCAAAAAAAGAAAGAGAACACAAAAATAACACATCCTAGATCTCAATGAATGAAATATTCTTATTAAATACTTTTTTCTTTACATAGTTGAATGTGCTGACAACAAAATCACACAAAAATGATAAATGGAAATCAAATTTTCAACCCATGGAGGTCTGGATTTGGAGTCACACTCAAAATTAAAGTGGAAAACCACACTACAGGCTGATCCAACTTTGATGTAATGTCCTTAAAACAAGTCAAAATGAGGCTCAGTAGTGTGTGTGGCCTCCACGTGCCTGTATGACCTCCCTACAATGCCTGGGCATGCTCCTGAAGAGGTGGCAGATGGTCTCCTGAGGGATCTCCTCCCAGACCTGGACTAAAGCATCCGCCAACTCCTGGACAGTCTGTGGTGCAATGTGGCGTGGGTGGAATGGGGAATGGGCGGGTCAGTCCATAGCATCAATGCCTTCCTCTTGCAGGAACTGCTGACACACTCCAGCCACATGAGGTCTAGCATTGTCTTGCATTAGGAGGAATCCAGGGCCAACCGCACCAGCATATGGTCTCACAAGGGGTCTGAGGATCTCATCTCTGTACCTAATGGCAGTCAGGCTACCTCTGGCGAGCACATGGAGGGCTGTGCGGACCCCCAAAGAAATGCCACCCCACACCATGACTGACCCACCGCCAAACCGGTTATGCTGGAGGATGTTGCAGGCAGCAGATCGAAATTGAAATTCAATTTTGAAGTCGTGCACTATTATCAGTTTCTATTTGGTTGATTTTGCCCATTCATTGTCACATTACCGCCCTGGGACCAAAAAGCATAATCAGTGCTCCCCGTTGCGCTGGTCTGGAGCAATGAAGCAGTGACGCAGGGTACTGTACTAAACCACAAATTACCTCTAAGTCCCGCAGCATAATCTCAAAACTTTTAGTTGAGCAACCACTGTATATGATGTTTAGGGTTGAGTGAGTGATTTGTCCCAAAAACAAGGCTTTTAGTTTTGGAGATATTTAGCACCAGCCTATTGCTAGTTACCCACTAAAACATTTACTGGAACTCTATGTTAAGGGTGGCAGTTATTTATTTTACTGTCGTAGCAAACGTGTATACTGTTGAGTTGTCAGCATACATAGACAAGCAGGCTATGTTTAAGCTCAGTGAAAGGTCATTATTAAAAACAGAAAAAAATAATGGCCCTAGCCGGCTGCCCTGTGGTACACCATACTCAAACGGATTTGCATAAGAGAGAGTTCCATTTTTAAAAAACCTCTGTGTTCTATTAGATAGGCAACGCTCAATCCATGATAAGGCTGTAAATGAAGAACACCTACGTTTTTTCAGCAATAGGTTATGGTCAATGATATCAAAAGCTGCACCGAAGATTACACAACAGCTGCCACAATCTTCTTATTTTCAATTTCTTTCAGCCAATCATTAGTAATTAGTGTCAGTGTTGAGTGCCCTTCCCTATAAGCATGCTGAAAGTCTGTTGTTTATCTGTTTTCTGTAAAATAAAATTGTATTTGGTCAAACAGGATTCTTTCACAAAGTTTGCATCAACACCAGTAACATGCTGATTGTTTGAACCATTAATGGGTGTTTTTCTATTCTTGAGCAGTGGAATTACTTTTCCTCTCTCCAGGCCTAAGGGCATACAACGTCTGCTAGGCTTAGTTGAAGATGAGGCAAATAGGATTTGTAATGTATTCTGCTACCAACCTCAGTAAATTACCATCCAGGTTGTTGGAATCAGGAGGTTTATCCTTATTTATAAATAGTAATAATTACACTAATTACAGTGCTTGTCTCTCATTATTTGGTCCGTTATGCATGAATATGAAGGCTCAGTGTTTGTTGTTTGCATGTCATGCTTAAGTTTGTAAATATTGTCAACGAAATAGCTATTTAAGTGGTTTGCAATATCAAAGAGCTTTGTGATGAACAAGCCATCTGCCTCAATTAAGCATTCTTTATATAATTTATATTTGTTCCATATTACAGTATAGTTTCTTCTTCTTTATGTTTAGCTTAGTTAAATGCTTTCTCAATTTACTGAATGTTTTCCAATCTGCTATGCTGTCAGACTTATTTGCTCTTCCCTTTGCCTCATCCCTCTCAGCCATACAGTTTTGGGAGTTGGCAGTTCTAATAGTCAGTTTCCTGATGGGCGAAGCAATTTCATAAATGCTTCAAGTGCAGCATCAGGTTGTCCCTTATTACACACATCAAACCAACAAAAAAAGCTCTTGTACACTCAGAAAATAAGGAGCTATCGAGAACCTAAAATTGTTCTTCGGCTGTCCCCATAGGATAACCCTTTGAAGAACCCTTTTTGGTTCCAGGTAAAACTCTTTTGAGTTTCAAGTAGAACCCTTTACACAGAGGATTCTTCATGGAACCCAAAATAGTTCTCCCTGGAACCACAATGGTTTCTCCTATGGCGACAGCTGAAGAACCCTTTTTTAAGGGGCATAAATACTGAAATAAATGTTATACATTTTGAGAATTTACAATTGTATACTTTGGGAACCTCTATGATTGATAAACATCAGTCTACAATTAAAATATCTTACCCATTCTCTCTCTCAACCCAACTATTAAATTGTGGTGTATGCAGCTGTTTGGTTGTCACACTATGTCCCGCCCATTATCAGAAATTACATTCGTCTCTCTTATTTGAAGATTAATTCTTTCCTTAATGGTATCTCAATGCAGACCTACACACAGAATGGCATGTATACATGTACCAGCTCTGGTCCTCTACAGCTTCTGTAAGTTTCTCTATCTTCAGTTCAGATTTGAATAGATTTGGTCATTCAAATAGTTGTGACTGTGTCTAGGTGTGTATGTAGTATATGTGTGCAAAAACATTGTTGTGTGTGAACAATAGCTTTTTATTAAACCACACCAGATATACATTCCATAAGAATTACACAAAAGTGATGTTTCTAAATCTGTTTTCTCTCCTTCAGGTTTGACCCCTGTCATCTTGGTTTCTCCGCCACCCTCAGTGGTGGTCCATCCTGGGGATAATGTCACCCTACAGTGCACTGATGTCCTTAAAGGACCAGGACACGTTGCCTGGTTCAAACAAGTCAACGTCTCAGAGCCTCTGTGCATCGCGTCAATGTACAGCTCTCAGACATATGTCAAGCATCACAATGGTTTTCAGCCCAGCCATGTGGAAATGTTCATTAGCAATAGAATAATCGTCCTCAAAATCACAGAGGTGGATATAGCTGATTCTGGTCTGTACTGCTGTGGAATGTATGATCAGTACTTCATCTTCACCAACATGACTTTCCTGATGGTTCAAGGTCATCTTTTCAATAATTTCTCAGCTGTGACTACTGGATGCAATGACATGTTGTGCTATAGGTATGCACATAAAAGAGTTGGAAACAAGTTAGCGTTCAATCAACTTTTATGTAGCTATAATATTAAACTCTATTAAACTCTCCTATTCATCCAAAAGGTTACAAGGATTCTGACAAAGAGCCAGAGCAATGTCCTGAAGGTATGCTTAGTCTGTTATTGTAAATCATTTAAAACATCAATTTCAACCCATATCTTTAATGTGAGCTAGTAATTGTTAGATTAATGGGGTCTAGTTTAACTGTTGGTCTTGTAGGACAGGATGATGATGGAACCATGTACCTCCTTACCCTGGTTGTGATCCTGGGTGTTGTGACTGCTGTTCCACTGATAGTCATCCTCATCCTGGTCCTCAAGATCAGACGAGACACAAACAGACACAACACAGGTAGAAGCCTATTTCATGATAATATACGACCTGGGAACTACACTTCAAATGTGAACATTTTTCCCATGATATACTCCACACTGACAATCAGAAGAGACAGTGTGCTCACTAGAATGGAATGATCCATTAATCCGTTCTCTCGTCTCTTTTTTATATCATATTCAGGACCTGATTCTCAAAGACAACCACAAAATGATCAGGTAAATACTGTATCGTTAAATACTTATTTTGTAAGCAATTCAGAAACAGAAAATTACAACTGTAGCCTATTTCATGATGTTTGCAAATCTACAGAACCAAGATCCAGATGCATTGAATTATGCTGCACTGAATTTCACCTCTAAGAAGAGGAAGATGGAGAGGAGAAGAGAGAAGGAGCTGGACACCCATGTAGTGTATGCTGCTACAAGATGACAATGTGGAGGAGGATGGAAGTTTGGTTGGCTATATCTTTGAAAACATTGATTTGCCAAATCTTTGAATACAAGTTTAAATCTTGCTACATTGAATATGTGTAGTTATATTAAATGGATTGATGGATTTAAATGTAAATCAATCAATCTCTGCAGTGTACATTTGTTAGTTGTCCCTCTGGGCTACTGTAGCCCTCTCCAACTAAGTTAGGCCACACAGCTCCGTAGTACAAGAGGATGGAAGACGAGAAAATTGGTTGGCCATATCTTTGAATACATTGATTTGCTATATCTTTGAATACAAGTTTAAATCTTGCTATATTGTCTGTGTAGATAAATTAAATGTTTTGAAACGTAAATCAGAAAATAACTCTGGAGTGTTTGTGAGTTGTACCTCAAGGCCAATGTAGCCTTTTCCAACACAGTTAGGTCACACAGCTCAGTGGTTCAGGGTGTGGTTAGAAGTAAAAACACGACTGTTTAAAAGTCACAGGGGAATAGTTGCCTCTTTTGGCCTCTCTTAAACTTAGATCTCTGTTGTGGGTGTTAGTGATTTGGTATTTTTTTATAGGGTGACCCTGAGGTCCAAAGTACCCAGCAGTAGACAATTGCATTGTATTGATCACTTATAAAGACAAATAAAGAGTTAAACCAAAATTGCCTTTGTCATTGGTTTTCACCCTTTATTATTTCCTGTCTTGGTTTTGCACTGATCACAGCCCCTTATTCTCAGAATATGATGTGGGGTCTTAGGTAGAGGAGGGGCCAGTGAGCAGCTCATGAGTCCTGCTAAGGGGAATATCCCTGGGCCTATCATCATAGACTCTCTCTCTCTCAGTATGTCTCACCAGATTTACAATTCAATTGCCAACACAACAGCATGGTTGGTTGGTGAAGCATTTAATTGTTGAATCGCTTTTTATAACGGGCAAAATATTTAAGTGTCTAAATGCGGGGTTGAAATGCAGTGAAAATGTTTTTGGGGGATTCAGTTCATTTGCATGGCAAAGAGGGACTTTGCAATTAATTGCAATTCATCTGATCACTCTTCATAACATTCTGGTGTATATGCAAATTGCCATCATACAAACTGAGGCAGCAGACTTTGTGAAAATGAATATTTGTGTCATTCTCAAACTTTTGGCCACGACTGTTCTGCCAATGTTTGCCTATTGAGACTGCATGGCTGTATGCTCGATTCTATACACCTGTCAGCAACGAATGTGGCTGAAATAATCAAATCCACAAATTTGAAGGCGTGTCCACATACGTTTGTATATACGGTGCGTTTGGAAAGTATTCAGATCCCTTGACTTTTTCCACATTTTGTTTTGTTAAAGACTTATTCTACAATGGATCTAAAAAAAAATCTCAATCTACACACAATACCCCATACTGACAAAGCAAAAACTGTTAAAAAAAATAATTATAGCAAATTTATTACAAATAAAAAACTTAAATATCCATTTTTTTTAAATTTAACTCAAGGAAGTCTTTGTGTAAGGCACATACTCTATTTCTTCAAGTCACCTCTCTATGGAAACGTTTTGTCCTCTTTCAGATGTGTCGATATCATGCCACTCACACCAACCTACATGCAGGGAACCAGTTTATAGGTACTTGCGGTCTGCAAGATGTGGCCGTATCGATGCTTTCGTCAGGTCTGCTGGCCTTGTACACACAGGACTCTGCAACCTGCTCTCTTTGCCTCATTGTGGTTTTCAGAAGGATGTCTACTTGGTGTAATACTTTTTTTCTTACAATCTTTACTTGTTGTTAATGTTGCCACTGAGAGTTTGCAGCCATAAACTTAATTGGATATGTGTCTATTACCTAATCTGAAATCAGTTCCAAACCACAAGGAACTGCTAATGAACTCTATTTGAACCCCCTGGGTTAACCATCTCATGTGTGATACAGCACCGTCTATTCTAGATCGTAGAGGCCAGGGGGAAGGGACCTGTTTGTGATGATGTCATGGGAGAATTTTCAGTACTTTCTCAATCAGAGAGTTTTTGTGAAGCGCAAAGACTACTGCCGAGTCCTTTGTAAGACAACCAAAAGAGGAGGAACCTCCTTCTGTTAGATTGCCTCCTATGAGAACAACATTAACCAGAGAGTGAAACAGAGTAAATAACATGTCATGTAGTGGTTGGCTGAAGCTTTCAATAAGACACGCACTCTCGGGTGTTACACCTCAGTTATTGGATGTTTCAGTGAATCATAGGGAATCAGATTAACATACAATTTACTTGTTTTATCCTGTCATCTGATGTACTGGAACTGTTAAATTACTTGGTCAAAAGAGTATTTGTTAACTTAAGGGGCACTTGATTTATTTTAACCTGTGCAATGGAGACAAGATAGCATAAATCACGTGCACCTAAAAAAGTGACTGTTAGAACACAAATGGTAAACAAATTGAAAATACAATTTTCACACAGGTCTGGCCAGAGTGAATGTGAGAAATACAAAATGACAATTACTTGCAAGTCCATTCAGGAGTCAGGGTACAATACAAGACCAATAGACGTCTGAATGAGACGTCAACAAAAATGACGCGTCCAGTTTGACCAATCAACAAAAACCCCATTGTTGAAGTGTTATATACATGGGAAGACATTCTCCACTGAAGATGACACCTTCAAAGATGGTCACCTTGTCTATGATATTTCTCGCCCTTAAACAAATGGGTAAGTCACATTTTTATATTTCTCTGCATGATTGAGGTGTACAATGAAAAAATACATTGGGTATAAATATTACAGTCGATGTCAGGCAATCCACATTGAATGGTTGCATTTTTAAGTATGTGATGGCTAATATACAGTTGAAGTCGGAAGTTTACATACACTTAGGTTGGAGTCATTAAAACTTGTTTTTCAACCACTCCACAAATTTCTTGTTAACAAACTATGGTTTCAGCAAGTCGGTTAGGACATCTACTTTGTGCATGATACAAGTTATTCTTCCAACAATTGTTTACTAATTCACCATATCACAATTCCAGTGGGTCAGAAGCTTACATTCACTAAGTTGACTGTGCCTTCAAGCAGCTTGGAAAATTCCAGAAAATTATGTCATGGCTCAAGAAGCTTCTGATAGGCTAATTGACATAATTTGAGTCAATTGGAGGTGTTTCTGTGGATGTATTTCGAGGCCTACCTTCAAACTCAGTGCCTCTTTGCTTGACATCATGGGAAAATCAAAAGAAATCAGCCAAGATCTCAGAAAAACAATTGTAGACCTCCACACGTCTGGTTCATCATTGGGAACAATTTCCAAACGCCTGAAGGTACCACATTCATCTGTACAAACAATAGTACGCAAGTATAAACACCACGGTATCACACAGCTGTCACACCGCTCAGGAAGGAGACACGTTCTGTCTCCTGGAGATGATCGTACTTTGGTGCGAAGTGCAAATCCATCCCAGAACAACAGTAAAGGACCTTGTGAAGATGCTGAAGCAAACAGGTACAAAAGTACCTAAATCCACAGTAAAACCACTTCTATATCGACATAACCTGAAAGGCAGCTCAGCAAGGAAGAAGCTACTGCTCCAAAACCACAATAAAAAGCCAGACTACGGTTTGCAACTGCACATGGGGACGAAGATCGAAACTTTTTGGAGAAATGTCCTCTGGTCTGATGAAACAAAAATAGAAGTGTTTGGCCATATTGACCGTTGTTATGTTTGGAGAAAAAAGGGGGATGCTTACAAGCCAATGAACACCTTCCCAACTGTGAAGCACGGGGGTGGGAGCATCATGTTGTGGAGGTGCTGGCTGCAGGAGTGACTGGTGCACTTCACAAAATAGATGGCATCATGAGGGAGGGAAGTTGTGTGGATATATTGAAGCAAAATCTCAAGACATCAGTTAAAGTTAAAGCTTGGTCACAAATGGGTCTTCCAAGTGGACAATAACCTCTAGCATACTTCCAAAGTTGTGGCAAAATGGCTTAAGGACAACAAAGTCAAGGTATTTGAGTGGCCATCACAAAGCCCTGACCTCAATCCTATAGAACATTTGTGGGCAGAACTGAAAAAGTGTATGTGAGCAAGGAGGCCTACAAACATGACTCAGTTACCCCAGCTCTGTCAGGAGGAATGTGCCAAAATTCCCCCAAGCTTGTGGAAGGCTACCCGAAACGTTTGACCGAAGTTAAACAATTTAAAGGCAATGCTACCAAATACTAATTGAGTGTATGTAAACTTCTGACCTACTGGGAATGTGATGAAAGAAATTAAAGCTGAAATAAATAATTCTCTCTACTATTATTCTGACATTTCACATTCTTAAAATACAGTGGTGATCCGAACTGACCTAAAACAGGGAATTTTTACTAGGATTAAATGTCAGGAGTTGTAAAAACTGAGTTTAAATGTATTTGGCTAAGGTGTATGTAAACTTCTGACTTCAACTGTAGGTAACTAATGTTTATTTTGTGTGTGGTAGAGATCATGCTCCAGCTGTGGCACAATTATCAGCCATTCACGTCACCCAATGTTAGAGACACAGTGACATTGCTCTCTGTCTATCTACGAAGGTGACATGATATTCCCCAGGTCATGTCAACATTTTTTAAAATTATGACAGTGGTGCTACATTCTACCATGAGTTTAAAGGTAACCCTCGCTTCTCAGTGGAAAGTGACAAAGGAAAAAATCACCTAAGAATCTCAGACACGGAACTCTCCGATTCAGCCTTATACTACTGTGGGAGCGCTTATGGAAACAAGGTGGAGTTTGGGGAAGGAACCATTGTCATTGTGAAAGGTCAGAGAGAATTCTTATTTTCAGACAGTTAAAAATCTTAGATTATACACAAAGGGTGTAGAAGAATAGATAAAGTCAATTCAATTATTTTGACAATGAAATGTACATAAAAGGTTGATGTCCACGCTCCCGCTGAAATATAATTAGCATAATGAAAAATGCCTATAAATATCCTTCAATTTAAGCTAGAGATATGTTTTTGTTGTTGCATTGGATGAGTCTCAATCCACTGCATCCACCTCTGTTGGTCTTCAGCATCTGTGGTGAAAGGTGACAGAGCTAGAGTGATGTTTGTCAGACCATGAGATATTCCAAAAATTGGTCTTCTCACAAAATCATCTGTATCGTTCGATCGATTTGGCCTACAAACTGTTATGGCCTACCCCTCTATGGAACGATGAGACTCTCACGAACATGATGGTGTTCTCCATTTTGCTCTACGGCCCCCACAAGCATCTTCGGACTCGTCTGCAGTCGGTACAGCCGATTTGCCAACTTCTGTATGTAACGTCCAAATAGTTTGGGCTACACACTAATATGACCCCTCTGTAGAAAGCCGAAACTCTCACAAAAACATAGATGTCGGTAGCTTTGCTCTAGACTTGTCTGAATGTCTCCCAATACCAGTTGAAAAAAATAAATGGAAGTATATATGGAGACTGTTTACTGCCAAAAATAAGGGGTTAAATAAATGTTTAAAGAAAGCACAGTGCTTGCTGCGTCCCTGCAGATCCAGGTTTGATCCCAGGCTGTGTCGCAGCCAGCAGCGACCGGAAGACCCATGAGGCGGCGTTAGGGGAGGGTTTGGCTGACCGGGTTGTCCTTGTCCCATCGTGCACTAGCGACTCCTGTGGTGAGCTGGGCGCACTGCACGCTGACACGGTCGCCAGGTTTACTGTGCTAGCGGGGTCGTGTGTCGTGGGATGCACGGCTATTGACCTTCGCCTCTCCCGAGTCAGTACAGGAGTTGCAGCAATTGGACAATACTGTAACTACCAATTGGGGAGGAAAAATTGTACAAAAAAATACAATAAAAATATTACTTAAAAAATAAGATTTAATGACATGATATTTATTTTCCAACAGCAAGACAGTTCTACAGCAGTCCGTGTCTAAATCTGTCCAGCCAAGAGACTCAGAGACTCTGAACTGTACAATACAAACTGAGACCTGTGAAGGAGAACACAGTGTCTATTGGTTCAGACATGGCTCAGGAGAATCCCATCCAGGAATAATTTCCTCCCATGGAGACAGGAGTGATCAGTGTGAGAACAGCCCTGAGGCTGGGTCCCCTACACAGAGCTGTGTTTACAACCTCCCCAAGAGGATCCTCAGCCTCTCTGATGCTGGGACTTACTACTGTGCTGTGGCCTCATGTGGGGAGATACTGTTTGGGAATGGGACCAAGCTGGATGTTGAGTGTGGTCACTCTGATGATCCACAGATGAGAATCCTGGTCCTTCTCTCTGTCATAAGAACTGGAGGTCTCCTCTGCTGTCTGACCATCTTCATCATAATCTACACCACCAGGAAATATATCAATCTAAGACAAATGTTGATGGACTTTGGTTTTGCAGTAAATGTTGGAAATATTATCACAAAGTATTGAAAAGTAGTATTTATTGCGATTGCTGAGCCGTTTCATATTGCATTTCTTCAAATGAATGGCCTGTGACCTTGTTGATTAAATTGTATTTTTGAAATCCATGTATATGTTGCTTCTTTTAGCATTAAGAAATATACATTTTAACAACTGATACTGAATAAAATAGACTTGTTCCTTCCCTTGTGTTCTGAACATAAAGTATGTCTGTATGAATGTGTGCAGAAGGCTTCTGCTGACCCAACCTACTGATAAATGCTAAACCCACCCATGCATATACACCCACACAGCGAGATGTTCACAGGTACCTGCACTCTGCGGTCTGCTGTGAGCACAAAACAAGGCCATCTCTACGCTTTGGACAGGCCTGCTGGCCTTTTACACACCCAGTGTCTCTATGTGGTTTTCAGCAGGATGTCTATGTGGTGTCACTGTTTTCTCTCATTCTTTCATTGTTGTTCACAACCATGACAATTAGCAACATAGTCCACATGTGTACTGTATGTCATGTAGCCTGTATCTTGTCGCTTACAAGATCATAGGTTTAATTCATTCAAACTACAATCATTTGTTTACAGAGTTTAAAGTAGAAATTGTATCAATGTACAGCGAAGAGGCCTAACCACGAGTTACACCCCTACTAAATGCTCAACTAGAGGGTTACCCTTGAGTTAGTACATGAATGACTGGGATAAGACTGACTTTCATTCTGGAGGTGTTTCCTCCACATGCCCTCACAGTAATGCTGCCAAATGACTTAAATGTAAATGTAAATGTATAACAGTCCTCCTATAGGTCGTCAGGAGTACTGCTTGTAACTGTTACATGGGGTGGGGCTAAATCTATCTAAGGCACACAACTGAGTTTAATAACAAGAGGATACAGGTTTATGTATGTGTAATGTATGCTTGAAAATGTATTGCATGCATACCAGATAACATCATTTTAACCCACTTTAATAAGGGACATTCAAATATTCTATTTTCACACTGCCTCAGTACTGGACATATTTGATTCAGTTGGTGCCCACATAGCAAATAATATAATGTTAAAACATTTATAAAAAGTAATTATCATCTAGACACCACAAAGTGTGTATGCTTCACCTACCCTCTCCAAAATATCCTATACAGTAAGCATTGGTTCGCTTTGCATGGATTAAATGAGAGATTTTCACTTACAAAGACCATGCTTGGTTGAATAAGTTGTTATCAAAAATGACATGTCCAGTTAGACCAATCACCAATAACCCCATAGTTGAAGTGTTGTCTACATACAGTAGGTGGACTTTTTCCTCAAGACACAAGTTGTGAAGAGGACATACTGGCACTTCTTGTAGATATGAGGAAGTCCAACTTTGATATTTCTCTGCTTAAGGGATGTAGACTCAGTTGCTTAATTGATGCAATTCATATAGGTATTTTTGGGGTATATTAAGGACTTGTGTAAGTAATGGATCATGTTTCTGTGTGTATTTTAGCTGCTGCACAATCCTTGGAAATGCATCTTATTATGGCCAATGTTGGAGAGACTGTGACTTTGCACTGCTTCTATAAAGGCAACCTGGCACTGTACCTTATGTGGTACAAGCAAACAATGGGTCACAATCCTCAACTCTTATCAACCTTCTACAAGTATAACAAGAATGCAACATTTTACCATGAATTTAAGGGTAACACTCGCTTCTCAGTGCAAAGCGGTGAAGGAATGAATGACCTAAAGATCTCAGACATGCAGCTCTCTGATTCAGCCACATACTATTGTGGGAACTCTTATGCCAGTTTTTAGAAGGAGTCATTCAACATCTGAATTTAGAGAGAAAGGAAATAGTAACTAATGTTTTGCAACTTTTTCCACACGTTTTGGATACAATGGCTTAATTATGCTGTATTTGCATAATCCAATATGACTGTGTATGATTTCAACAATGTTAAGTTGGGACACAATATTGGGAACAGATTTACTGACTTATAAACCTTTGGAAGTGATCAGCCGGATCAAGTGGTCCGACTGCACCCTCTCCTGTAGGTGGGCCGCGGTACAGCCACACTACTGATGAGCTCACCTGAGATCAATTGACTGATTACTGTTTGTGCTCTATTAACTTGGCATTCTTGGGCACAGGGACCATGGTGTTCTGCTTGAAACATGTAGGTATTGCAGACTCAGCCACGGACAGGTTGAAAATGTCAATGAAGAAAGATGTGTGTGTGTGTCTATATATATATATATACACACACAACTGAACGTGAATTTGGTCAGGTTGTCAAAGTTACACATTGCAGCTTTAATTTGTAGTGTTAAACCGTTTTTCTTATCTTATCATGCCGCTAACACGCCCTCAAACACACAGCAACCTCTTTACAGTTACTCTGTGGTTTGTGATGAACACAAGATGAGAATGTCTTCAGTTTTTTTAGGGCCTGTTGGCTTTGTACACAGGACCCTCTGCTCTCTCTCTCTCTCTCTCTCTCTCTCTCTCTCTCTCTCTCTCTCTCTCTCTGCTCTCTCTCTCTCTCTCTCACTCTCTCTCTCTCTCTCTCTCTCTCTCTCTCTCTCTCTCTCTCTCTCTCTCTCTCTCTCTCTCTCTCTCTCTCTCTCTCTCTCTCTCTCTCTCTCTCTCTCTCTCTCTCTCTCTCTGTCTCTCTCTCTGCTCTCTCTCTCTCACTCTTGCTCTTCAAGTTCTCTCTCTGTCTCTTCTCTGCTCTTCTCTCTCTCTAACTCTCTCTCTCTCTGCTCTGTGAAACTCTCTATTTCTCTCTTATCTCAACTCTCTCTCTCTCTCTCTCTGCTTTTCTCTCTTATCTCTCTCTCTGCTCTTTCTCTCTGCCTCTCTCTCTCTCTTCTCTCTCTCTCTCTCTCTCTCTCTCTCTCTCTCTCTCTCTCTCTCTCTCACTCTGTGGTTTTCAGCCGGATGTCTCAGAACTCTTAGAATTCTATCCATCCAATACAATTGAGTGTAAGTCCTGAATTATATTTTTTCCATAGATATTTTTTAGTGAGGTGAAGTGACTGTGTGATGATAGAAGCCCTAGTGGATGACAGTGTCATTGCATGCATCACAAATGAGTCTCTTGATGTTGACCACAGTAGCTGTAGTGATACAGAATAAGGGATGCCAAACTAAATTTGTGGACTTTTTCCACCAAAAACAGGTTGTGAGGAGGATGACAACTTCAAAGAGGATCACACTGTGTCTGGTAATTCCACTTCTTGTAGAGATGGGTAAGTCCAACTTTTATTTATCTCTGCTTATGAGATGTCCGCCCTTGATTTGGATGCTTGAGATATCATATGTAATACTTTACAGATACTTTGAATATGCTATGTTGTATTTTGGGTATGTAACATCAAATATACTACACTACCCAAAAAATAAAGGGAACACTTAAACAACACAATGTAACTCCAAATCAATCACACTTCTGTGAAATCAAAATGTCCACTTAGGAAGCAACACTGATTGACAATTTCACTTGCTGTTGTGCAAATGGAATAGACAAAAGGTGGAAATTATAGGCAATCAGCAAGACACCCCCAATAAAGGAGTGGTTCTACAGGTGGGGACCACAGACCACTTCTCAGTTCCTATGTTTCCTGGCTGATGTTTTGGTCACTTTTGAATGCTGGCGGTGCTTTTTATTTTACCTTTATTTAACCAGGCAAGTCAGTTAATTATAAATACTTATTTTCAATGACAGCCTAGGAACGGTGGGTTAGCTGTCAGGGGCAGAACGACAGGGGCAGAACAACAGATTTGTACCTTGTCAGCTCGGGGATTTGAACTTGCAACCTTCTGGTTACTAATCCAACGCTCTAATCACTAGGCTACCCTGCCTCTTTCCCTCTAGTGGTAGCATGAGACAGAGTCTAAAACCCACACAAGTGGCTCAGGTAGTGCAGTCTATTCCAGGATGGAAAATCAATGCGAGATGTGGCAAGAAGGTTTGCTGTGTCTGTCAGCGTATTGTCCAGAGCATGGAGGTGCTACCAGGAGACAGGCCTGTACATCAGGAGACGTGGAGGAGGCCGTAGGAGGGCAACAACCCAGCAGCAGGACCGCTACCTCTGCATTTGTGCAAGGAGGAGCAGGAGGAGCACTGCCAGAGCCCTGCAAAATGACCTCCAGCAGGCCAAAAATGTGCACATGTCTGCTCAAACCGTCAGAAACAGACTCCATGAGGGTGGTATGAGGGCCCGACGTCCACAGGTGGTGGTTGGGTTTACAGCCCAACACCGTGCAGGACGTTTGGCATTTGCCAGAGAACACAAAGATTGGCAAATTCGCCACTGGCACCCTGTGTTCTTCACAGATGAAAGCAGGTTCACACTGAGCACATGTGACAGACGCCGTGGAGAACGTTCTGCTGCCTGCAACATCCTCCAGCATCACCGGTTTGCCGGTGGGTCAGTCATGGTGTGGGGTTGCATTTCTTTGGGGGGCCGCACAGCCCTCCATGTGCTCGCCAGAGGTAGCCTGACTGCCACTAGGTACCGAGATGAGATCCTCAGACCCCTTGTGAGACCATATGCTGGTGCGGTTGGCCCTGGGTTCCTCCTAATGCAAGACAATGCTAGACCTCATGTGGCTGGAGTGTGTCAGCAGTTCCTGCAAGAGGAAGGCATTGATGCTATGGACTGGCCCGCCCGTTCCCCAGACCTGAATCCAATTGAGCACATCTGGGCATCATGTCTCGCTCCATCCACCAACGCCACATTGCACCACAGACTGTCCAGGAGTTGGCGGATGCTTTAGTCCAGGTCTGGGAGGAGATCCCTCAGGAGACCATCCGCCACCTCATCAGGAGCATGCCCAGGCGTTGTAGGGAGGTCATACAGGCACGTGGAGGCCACACACACTACTGAGACTCATTTTGACTTGTTTTAAGGACATTACATCAAAGTTGGATCAGCCTGTAGTGTGCTTTTCCATTTTAATTTTGAGTGTGACTCCAAATCCAGACCTCTATGGGTTGATACATTTGATTTCCATTGATCATTTTTGGTGTGATTTTGTTGTCAGCACATTCAACTATGTAAAGAACAAATATTTCATTCATTCAGATCTAGGATGTGTTATTTTAGTGTTCCCTTAATTTTTTGAGCAGTGTATATTGTTCATGTTCCTTAATAGATGTGGTAGCTGGTACTGAATCATCCATACTTCAGGACTGTGGTCTCGTATCAGCCAATGTTGGAAACACAGTGATTGTGCACAGGCTTCTATAAAGGCCACATAGCCATGCATTTCTCCTGGTACAAGCAACCCTTGGGAGATAAGCTTAAACTCTTCTCAACTGTCTAAGTTTGACAGGAACGCAACATTTAAACATCAGCTTAAGGATAAGGCCATTAAACAATTGTATTTTGTCTTCTAACTCCTCATTTGTAACCACACCCTGTACCACTGAGCTGTGTGGCCTGACTGAGTTGGAGAGGGCTACAGTGGGCCTGAGGTACAGCTCACAAATATACACTGCAGAAACTAATAGATTTACATTTCAATGCATTTAATATAACTACACAGATAGAAAATTCTAAGATTTGGCAAATCAATATTTTCAAAGATATGGCCAACCAATTTTCCTCTTCCATCTTTCCCCACTTTGTCATCTTGTAGCAGCATACACTACATGGGTGTCCAGCTCCTTCACTCTTCTCTTCTCCATCTTCCTCTTCTTGGAGGTGAAATTCAGAGCTGCATAATTCAGTGTATCTGGATCTTGGTTCTGTAGATTTGCCAACATGTAATTTTCACGATTGCTGAATTGCTTATATTTCAGTATTTAATCATGCACTATTTACCTGTCCAGTATTACCTGATCATTTTGTGGTTGTCTTTGAGAATCAGGTCCTGAAAATGATATAAAAGAGAGACGAGAGAATGGATCATTCCTTTTAAATGTGCACACTTACTCCTCATGAGAAAAACATCCACATTTGAAGTGTAGTTCACAGGTCCCATATTATCATGAAGTGGGTTCCTACCTGCGTTGTGTCTGTTTGCGTCTCGTCTGATCTTGAGGACCAGGATGAGGATGACTATAGGTAGAACAGCAGTCACAACACCCAGGATCACAACCAGGGGAAGGAGATACATGGTTCCATCATTATGCTCTCCTACAATACCGATAGTTCCATTACACTACCACCCATCACAACCACTGGGAAAAGGTTCATTGATCAATCATCCTTTCCTATCAAAAAAATGTCATTTAGAATCACAAGTATAAAAACTATACACCATAATCAAACAATTATTAGCTCAGATTAAAGATATGGGTTAAAATGTATGTTTTAAATTATTTTCACCATACAATAACAGACTAAGCATACCTTCAGGACATTGCTCTGGCTCTTTGTCAGAATCTTTGTAACCTTTTGGATGAATAGGAGAGTTTAATATTCTGACTACAATAAAAGTTGATTGAACATTGCCTTGTTTCCAACCCTTTTATGTGCACACTTGTAGCACAAACTTTCCTAGCATTCAGTTGTCACAGCTGAGAAATCGTTTAAAAGATTACCTTGAACCATCAGGACAGTCATGTTGGTGAAGATGAAATAATGATTGTACATTCCACAGAAGTATAGACCAGAATCAGTTACATCCACCTCTGTGATTTTGAGGAAGAATATTCTATTCCCAAATAACATTTCCACATGGCTGGGCTGAAAACCATTGTGATGCTTGACATATGGCTGAGAGCTGTACATCGACGCAATGCACAGAGGCTCTGAGACGTTGACTTGTTTGAACCAAGCAACGTGCCCTGGGACTTTAAGTACATCAGTGCACTGTAGGGTGACACTATCCCCAGGATGGACCACCACTGAGGGTGGCAGAGAGACCGAGATGACAGGGTCAAACCTGAAAGAGAGAGAGAACAGATTTATAAACACACATTTCTGTGAAATTATTACGGAATATACATCTGGTGTGATTTAATAAAAAGCTATTGTTCACATGCAAAATATTTTGCACACTCACACATATACTACACACACACACACACACACACACACACACACACACACACACACACACACACACACACACACACACACACACACACACACACACAGTCACGACTATTTGAAAGACCAAATCTATTAAAATCTGAACTGAAGATAGTAACTTACAGAAGCTGTAGAGGACCAGAGCTGGTACATATATTCGTGCCATTCTGTGTGTACATCCACACTGCCAGATCATTAAGGAAGGACTGAATCTTCAAATATGAGAGATGAATGTAACTTGTAATTATGGGTGGGACATAGTGTAACAACCATATAGCTGCATACACCACAGATTGATAACAAGCTACTGGTTTTCAATTTTTGCATTTGGTTTGAGAGACAGAATTATATTTTATCATGATCATAGAGGTTCCCAGAATGTAACATTGTAAATACTCAGAATGTATCAAATGTTTTGCAATAGACCACATTTTGTCCATTTTAAAGTAATAACCTTTGGAAAAAAGTCTGGATGAAAACAAATACTTCTACTTAAATCTGAATCTGTTTTGTCAATGATGATGCCCAGCATGGTTGGATCTCATAACTGTGTTGGTCAGGAGACACCCTGGAGTTGGTAGGTATTGGCTGGGATTGGTGGTGGTTGGCCAAAAGGGGGCACTATTCTGACTGCACTTAGTAGATCACGAAACTTAGAATCTCTTACGGTTTGCAGAAGCCATAATGGACTGGCCATCTGGAATTTCAGGCAAATACCAGATGGACTTGTCCGTCTTTAGCCACATTGGGCATCTTTAACTTTTTTTTTGTTGCACAAAATGATCATTATCTAGCTAATAATGAAATTCATGTAATTGACAATTTACTAACATCAGAAAACATTCATGTTTGTTCAATCAAACAGACTCCAACCTCTCCACAATGGCCAAGACCAGAGAGCTGTGTAAGGACATCAGAGATAAAATTGTAGACCTGCACAAGGCTGGGATAGGCTACAGGACAATAGGCAAGCAGCTTGGTGAGACGGCAACAACTGTTGGCGCAATCATTAGAAAATGGAAGAAGTTCAAGATGATGGATCACTCTCGGTCTGGGGCTCCATGCAAGATCTCACCTCGTGGGGCATCAATGATCATGAGGAAGGTGAGGGATCTGCCCAGAACTACACGGCAGGACCTGGTCAATGACCTGAAGAGAGCTGGGACCACAGTCTCAAAGAAAACCATTATTAACACACTACGCCGTCATGGATTAAAATCCTGCAGCGCATGCAAGGTCCCCCTGGTCAAGCCAGCGCATGTCCAGGCCCATCTTAAGTTTGTCAATGACCATCTGGATGATCCAGAGGAGGAATGGGAGAAGGTCATGTGGTCTGATGAGACAAAAATAGAGTTTTTTTTAGTTTTTGGTCTACACTCCACTCGCCGTGTTTGGAGGAAGAAGAAGGATGAGTAAAACCCCAAGAACACCATCCCATTGTGAAGCATGGAGGTGGAAACATCATTCTTTGGGGATGCTTTTCTGCAAAGGGGACTGGACGACTGCACCAGGGAACTAAGGAGTGGCTCCGTAAGAAGCATCGCAAGGTCCTGGAGTGGCCTAGCCAGTCTCCAGACCTGAACCCAATAGAAAGTTCATATTGCCCAGCAACAGCCCCGAAACCTGAAGGATCTGGAGAAGGTCTGTATGGAGGAGTGGGCCAAAATCCTTGCTGCAGTGTGTGCAAACCTGGTCAAGAACTACAGGAAATGTATGATCTCTGTAATTGCAAACAAAGTTTTCTGTACTAAGGTTTCTGATGTATCAAATACTTATCTCATGCAATAAAATGCAACTTATTTACTTAAAAATCATACAATGTCATTTTCTGGATTTTTGTTTTAGATTCCGTCTCTCACAGTTGAAGTGTACCTATGATAAAAAATGACAGACCTCTACATGCTTTGTAACTAGGAAAATCGGCAAAATCGGCAGTGTACCAAATACTTGGTTCTCCCCACTGTATATGTTGAAATTTCAAGGTTCCAAAGTGTGGTAATAAAAATGTGTATAAGCGATCATACAAGAGGTTTGAAAACAAGTCCTATGTCTAAGATATGAAAAATATTTGCTGGTATGAAGTGTGTAATGAGGAACAACCTGATTCCACACTTGAAGCACTTGTAAAATTGCTACTTCCGGTTACTGATAGGCATGCGCTCATCAAGAAATTGACTTTTAGAACTGCCAAATCCTCATGGATAGATGACGAATTGAAAAACTCTATGGCTTAAAGGGACGAGGCAAATGGAATAGCAAATAATTCTGACAACATAGCAGATTGGAAAATATACATTCAATTCAATACAGTCAATTTGTCACGCCTAGTCCTGCTCCCTCCCTCCGGTGCTCGACGTCAGCAGTCTACTAACCACCGGTCCTGGCAACCCACATTGCACACACCTGGTAATCATCATTGTGCACACGTTGGGCCAGTGACTGAAAGGTTGCTAGATCGAATCCCAAGGTAAAAATTGGTCATTCTGCCCCTGAGCAAGGCAGTTAACCCACTGTTCTTAGGCCATCATTGTAAATAAGAATTTGTTCTTAACTGACTTGACTAGTTAAATACATTTAAATTAACACCCATCGTTAAGCACAGCTGGACTTTATCCCCACCCTGATTACTCTACCTTCTTATAGCCCTCAACAACCTCAGTCATCAGGCTGTATTGGTTTTGGTTACGTTCAGTACGCTTCTCCAAATTTGTATTTCCTTCATGTTCATTAAATTGTGGAAGCAGCAGATCACACCATCTTCAAAACGGTCAAGGAACAGGGTCATCTACTCCATGTCAGGATTTTGCCCACTGTCAACTCATGTTCGGTATGTACTCAATCCAACTCTCCCTGGCAAGCTCCAGCAGGGAAACCACTTCCAATCCTGTGCCTCAGCGGCCTCGGTCACATCTGTCCATAGACTTTTAACAGATCTCTCCCTTTCGGATGGTTTTACCATTTTTGTGGTTGTTGTTGAGTCTCCAAACCATGTTGTTTTATTCCCTTTCTGGTCTATCTACTGCTCTCAATGTTGCTGAGGCACTATTCCAGCAGGTCTTCCGACACTATGGCCTTCCGGAGGACATCGTTTATGACCGTGGTCCCCAATTCACTTTGCAGGTCTGGAAAGCATTTATGGAGAAGCTGGGGGCCACGGTCACTCTCACATCTGAGTACCGGCCTCAGTCTAATGGGCAGATGGAGAGGACCAACCAGGAGCTGGGGGGGTTCCTAAGGATCCACTGCCAGGACTGACAGGGGGAGTGGGACTGGTTCCTTCCCTGTGCGACCATAACTCACTTCGTCACACCTCCACCAGACTGACTCCCTTCCAATGCGTCCTTTGATATTAGCCAGCTCTGACTCTGTGGACTTGGAGCCAGACTGAGGCCCCTGCAGTTTACGAGATGTTCTGGTAGAGGAGGTGTGGAATGCCGCCCACGTGAGGCTCCAGCTAGCCATCCGCAGTCAGAAGGATCAGGTGGACCACCACCGCAGTGAGGCTCCCATGTTTCATCCTGGTGATCGAGTCTGGCTCTCCACCAGGAACCTTCCCGCTTAGCCTGCCCTGCCGGAAGCTGAGCCCTCGGTTTGTGTGGCTCTTCAAGGTCCTCCAGAGGGTCAATGAGGTAACCTATCATTTAGAACTCCCAAAAAGTACCGAATCTCACACTCCTTTCATGTTTCCCTCCTCAGGCCTGTGGTTTCAGGTCCCTTGGCTGATGCCGTCCCCCGCGACACCCCTCCCCTGGACATTGAGGGGACCCCCGCCTATGCTGTTAGGTCCCTCCTGGACTCCTGATGTCGTGGGGGTCAGCTCCAGTACCTGGTGGACTGGGAGAGTTACGGTGCTGAGGAGTGCTCTTGGGGTCACTTGTCTACCAACCACTGGTCCTGGCAACCCACATTGCGCACACCTGGCAACCATCATTGCGCACACCTGCTCCCCATTGTTAAGCTGGACTTCATTCCCACCCTTATTACTCTCCCTTCATATAGACCTCAGCAACATCAGTCATCAGGCAGTTTTGGTTATGTTCAGTACCCCTTCTCCAGTTTTGTATTTTCTTCATGTTTATTATTCTTAAACTCGCCTTCTGCACCTGCTTCCTGACTCCTTCCATATAGATTATACAATTGAGATATTATGTAACTAAACAAAAAGAAGAACCTATACTATGGATCAAAAATAAATTATATAAAGAATTAGTACCTTAAACAAAATTCTAGGCAAAAAAACGAAGTCAGCTCCATCCTTCATTATAAGAGACCAGATGGACAGAGCTGAGTGTCCTGTTGGGCTGACACTATTGTGTTTGTGTTCTATGATCAATGCTTTCAAATATAATGCAGCAAAGTTCGAGTGTCACTTTTTGGATGAAGAATGAAGTCTAGCTAATGCCTGGACTTCATTTTCAAATGACAATCCCCCTTTAAGGTATACATAAGGTGGACTACAAGACAATGCTCCCATAAACCGCAAGAGTTCCTCAGTTCAGTTATTTACTTGGTGCAGTCAGAAGAGTGCCCCCTATTGGCCAATGACCACCAATTCCAGCCAAAAGGTACCCATACCAGGGGGTCCTCCCGCCCAATACCATTATTAAATGCAACCGTTCTGGGTGTGATCACTGAAAATATATATTTTATATTTATTAACTGTCCAGCTCCTTATTTAAATGTTTTTACTTTAACATGTTCAATAAATAGTATGTTTCACCAACTTAAAATGGTACAATACAGCCTACAACTAAAATATATTATCCTTCGGTCTTTCAAATCAAATGTAAGGAAAATCAGTTGTTGGTGGTAAGAAAAAGTATCTGTTGTCATTGTATGCAGCTACGGCTCTCACACCATGTTCATCCCCTAATCACAAATGACTTTCATCTAAAGATGTACTCCTTCCTTCACAGTCTGGCAGTCTAGCTCTAAACACAGAATGACACACACATTTGTATCAGCTGTTGTCCGCTATATCTTGTGTAAGTTATCTAAATCATTACGATGTATAGTTTAGACTAGGTTTAGGTATAGTAGTGCAGAAGTGAACAGAACGTTCTATGTTTGGGATTGTTTCTTAACCTTTGTCTTCTTTCAGGTCTGATAATGTAACTTTGCAGTGCACCAATGTCACTGGAGCTCCAGGACACGTTGGCTGGTTCCAGCAAGTCAATGACTCAGAGCCCCTATTCATCACGTCTATGTACAGCTCTGAGCCAACTGTTCAGCATCACACAGTTTCAGCTCAGCCATATGGAAATGTTAATCAGTAATAGAATCATTTCCCTCAAAATCACAGAGGTGGATGTACTAATTCTGGTCTTAACTTCTGTGGGATGTTCAATAAATACATGATCTTCACCAAAGCGACTGTCCTGAAGGTCCAAGGTAATCTTTTCAACAACTTGTCTGCTTTGACTCCAACTGCACTAACATGTATCTGATGTATCAGAAATGTTATTGAGAAAATGTTGGAGATTAAATACTATCAAATTTACTTTCCCAATCATCCAAAATCATCCAAAAGGTCACAAAGATTCTGAAAATGACCTCACAGAGCATGGTGAAGAAGGTATGTTTATAATGTTATTTAAGTGAGAATCTTTTGTAAATAATGGAATATGATGTACCATGAAGGTACCACAGAATATAAATAACGTGCAACAGCATCTTATAGTAACCTAGCCAGAGAAGCCTGGTCCTTCTCTATATCATAAGAACTACACCAACAGGAAATAAATAAAGCTAAGGCCATTGTCAACAGAGTATATGTAGTATGTTACTTGCGTTCATCCAATCCCTGTGTATCCACCTATTGTATAAGCATTAAAGTCCTAGTGCAGTCAAAAACGTGATTTCCCTGTGTTTTATTCAGTTGAAGTCGGAAGTTACATGCACTTAGGTTGGAGTCAATAAAACTCATTTTTCAACCACTCCACAAATTTCTTGTTAACAAACTATAGTTTTGGCAAGTCGATTAGGACATCTTCTTTGTGCAAGACACAAGTAGTTTTTCCAACAATTGTTTACAGTCAGATTATTTCCCTTATAATCCACTGTATCACAATTCCAGTGGGTCAGAAGTTTACATACACTAAGTTGACTGTGCCTTTAAACAGCTTGGAAAATTCCAGAAAATGATGTCATGGCTTTAGAAGCTTCTGATAGGTTAATTGACATAATTTGAGTCAATTGGAGGTGTACCTGTGGATGTATTTCAAGGTCAACCTTCAAACTCATGGCTTCTTTGCTTGACATCATGGGAAAATCAAAAGAAATCAGCCAAGACCTCCACAAGTCTGGTTCATCATTGGGAGAAATTTCCAAATGTTTGAAGGTACCATGATCATCTGTGCAAACAACAGTACGCAAGTATAAACACCATAGGACCACACAGCCGTCATACCGCTCAGGAAGAAGACACGTTCTATCTCCAAGAGTTGAACATACTTTGGTGCAAAAAGTGCAAATAAATCCCAGAACAACAGCAAAGGACCTTGTGAAGATGCTGGAGGAAACCGGTAGAAAAGTATCTATATCCACAGTAAAACGAGTCCTATATCGACATAACCTGAAAGGCCGCTCAGCAAGGAAGAAGACACTGCTCCAAAACCGCCATAAAAAAACAGACTAGGGTTTGCAACTGCACATAGGGACAAAGATCAAACCTTTTGGAGAAATGTCCTCTGGTCTGATGAAACGAAAATATAATTGTTTGGCCATAATGACAATCATTATGTTTGGAGGAAAAAGCCGAAGAACACCATCCAAACAGTGAGGCACGGGGGAGGCAGCATCATGTTGTGTGGTGCTTTGCTGCAGGAGGGACTGGTACACTTAACAAAATAGATGGCATCATGAGGTAGGAAAATTATGTGGATATATTGAAGCAACATCTCAAGACATCAGTCAGGAAGTTAAAGCTTGGTCGCAAATGGGTCTTTCAAAAGAACAACGACCCCAATCATTCTTCCAGAGTTGTGGCAAAATGGCTTAAGGACAATAAAGTCAAGGTGTTGGAGTGGCCATCACAAAGCCATGACCTCAATCCTATAAAAAATTTGTGAGCATAACTTAAAAAGCGTGTGCGAGCAAGGAGGCCTACAAACCTGAGTCAGTTACACCAGCTCTGTCAGGAGGAATGGGCCAGAATTCACCCAACTTATTGCGGAAAGCTTGTGGAAGGCTACCTGAAACATTTCTTTCTTCCCAGTATGAGAGGTGTTGCGGGATTTATTGAATAAACCATTTTCCATAAAGCAAATTAAGATGGAAACTATGTAATTTATAATGTCGTAACAAAAGCCTAGGGTATCCATCAAACTAATTATCATGACGTGATTAAATGTGATGTAGTAAAGTAATTGAAATTCGTTGGTGTGAATAAGGTGTGAATAAGGAATAATAATAATAAGGTGTGAATAAGGAAACAATTTGTGATAATGTATTCTGATGATGATTGATTCTTGGATTTATTGTTTAGGTAACACCAGTGAATTTGAGCAGGACGTTCATGTATTCTAACATTATAATCTGTTTCCATTACGTGGAACTATGTCAGGTCATTAAAGTGGATTGCAGTTTGACTTTATTTTTATTTTTACAGGGACAGTGCACATTAATCACAGTTGTGTATGTCTAATGGCAGGGTATTCCAGACATGGGAAGCTCTCACACTGAAAGCAGATTGACTAAAGGTGCTTTTCCTTGGTGTAGATTAAAATTTATGATTAATGATTTGAGGTACAGTGGAATTATCATTATTATTAGGTTTTGTTTATAGTTAATTTTTGGGCTTCTGAATCGGTGAAGTATAATGAATGCTAACGAAGTGTTTTGTGTTTTTTTTCTGGGAAAATGGGGGTGTCATTGTCTCTCTTTGAGTGAGATTGAGGCCGTAAACTACCAAATTGAAGGGCCTGAACGTTTTTGTGTGTTTTTAACTTAAGGTTTGAAAATACACACATACAACACATTTGTTATGACTATTTGTTGGTGTTTTTAAAATACTATGTTTGATTTGTTTTGTTTTTTATTTCCTTTGGGTTTGGTGAGTTTTCCATTTGTTTTAGTGCCAACGTATCTTATAGGGGCACATGGAATTTTTTATTTTCTGAGTTTTAATTTAAATTTAAAACATGTGAATTCTTTTGATAAAGAAATGTTCTGGGAACCTGGGATACAACATGAAGGAAATGTTTGGCTTTTTAATTTTTTTTTGTCTAATATAGTAAGAAACTTTTCTTTGAAGGGTTTGTATGACCTATGACCTCTATCATGACTTTCCATTGTGGCTTGATCACCCTCATTGGAAAGCCATTTGGATAATGAATTTAAGGTAATTTGTAATACTGATTTCAAGGTAATTTGTGTAATTTGTGTAATTGATAAATGTGATGGAGTTTATAGTTCTTAGCCATATTAACTAAGGGTAGGCGTCTGTAAGTCTATTTTCCTATGACTATATGGGTAAAATCATTTTTCTTTGGAGTTTTTCAGACTAGTGATTTTAATTTGATTAGGTTATTTTAAATGTTGTTTTTATTTATTTTTACCAGTAGTAGTCGTGTTTTTTTTTCTCTCACATTTCTCTCATGGATAGATATGTGTTAAAATGGGGGAGGATTCAGTTCTTTGAGGTTTTGGATTGAAGTTTACACACCTTGAGTGATATATGTGAAGGAGTGTATTGTTGTGTTGTTTGTTCTATTCTATTCCCGATAGGTTATAGGTCTAACTTCCTGATCCTTTGGCTCCACGATGGAGTTGACAGTGTGATGGGGAGTATAAGCCAATTTGAAAGAACAGTTTCAATAGAATGTGTTGTTTTTCTCTTTGAAATATGTTTAGACATTTGTATTAAGAATAATTGGTACAATAAATAATTTATCATGTTGTTAATGAACTGAACTAAACTGTTGTTCTGATCTGTTCTTTCGAGGTTACCATGAAAAGTGACATCAGACGGTATCTTAATGCATGGAAGAGATAATTGGACCGGACAGTGTGTGTACCTCAAAACCCCCTCTAACTGGCCGAAGAAGAGTTACAAAGGCGTTGAATAAGGCCCTGTCCGAATCACTTCTACCGAGAGAAGGGATCCAAGCCAGAAATCAGATCTAAGCTATCAACTGCTTTTCTTTCATGTTTCTCTCAGGAGTGTGAGAGTAGTCCACTTGTAGTGAGCATGGAGAGAAATCTGTTGTAAACTTCTCTTATGTTGCTGGTATACTGGTTGATGAATGGACAAGACATAAGAGGTGTAAATGTGAGACATTGAAATTGGGACATTATCATGGGACTTCCACTTTGAACTATAAAGCTATCTGAAGAAGAATGAAAAGGACGCCAGAAGAATCAATGCCTAAAGGAGGGGGTTGGTCAACTGTGCCAAAAAATTGTTTTAGACTTTTGGGGTATCAAGTTGATTGTAGAGGTCTTACAACACGTAAAATTATAGTAATTTAGATTAAGAATGCATTGAGATACTGATCTGTATTATAATCGTGATAAAAAAGTGAATAGTAGAATTATGGGATAATTATACTGGATGTTAATATACATTCTGCCAATGTTGATGTGTGTTAAATTGAGTTTTTTACTTTGAGTGATAGGACCAATTTTAATCACTGAGCAATGTCACTCTACATTTTGGTTGGATAATTAACTGGGTTCTAATTATGATTTTATTTGTAAATTGAATGATTTTTAAGACTGAAGGATTGTTTTGATTGTTGTTATGAACTAAAGATGTTGAAGCTATTATAAGCATGTCATGGTGAATGGAGAGGGTGAACTCTGATCTGGAGAGTGAAACTGATCCTAATCTATTTGATCTACAGGCATTGCCTTATAGGTAGTGGAATGATGCTTATCTTGGGTAATGTTCATTAGGCACCAAGGGGATACATTTTATTTGAACTAGGAGTCATTACCTGGATTTGTACAACAAGATATGCTCATTTTAGTTTCTGGAATGGAAATAGTCATTTCCAACATACTATGCTGATCCATTGGAGTGTGATAGATAACTAAAGATTATATTATTAAACTTCATTGTTGCATGCACTGCATTATGCATTAAACGTGTGCTTTTCACTGTCTATGGAAAATATAGCTTTGTATCTCATAAACTGTATGATTTTTTTGTTTTCTTCGTGGGTTCGTGCAGGTGACTGTGGATCATAACCTTCCCAGACAAATTGTTAGAGTGCTTAGAAAATGTGTTGGGGATTGAAATAAGAGACAGTGCTGAGTTTCTTGGAATGAAACTGGTCATTTGCAGGAACCCCATGCAATGAGTTATTGTTTTGTGATTTTTGGCTTATGTAAAATATATGTATTTTCTATGTAAATGGATGTTCTCTTAAATCTTGTAATTTTCTTTTAAGTTGAGAATATTCTCAAAATGGGGGAAATGTCGTGGAAAATTGCAAGATTATGTTATAGTGCTTGTAAAATTATATTATAATCTTTGTATTGCATTATAATAGTTGTTACATTCGACAGAATAGAGTATTGTGTGTGTGTTCAACTGAGGATGGGCCTATATGAGATAGCACTGACAGAGGAGATTTACGATGTCTTTGGGTAATAAAGCCTAAAGAGCATTCCAGATAGTAAAGGTAATGTTTTTGTGCTATACCATACTAGGGTGAGATGGGTTCCAGTTTGGAGTAGGAGGGGGCCAGACACTGGTCTTTACAATGAGAACTATTGACACATCAGTAACTGTCTGCTATGTTTTATAGATATCATTCATACAAATCTTAACCTTTGTGAACTGTTCCTAAGATCTGAGGTTCGTTATGTACGTTGAGAGGGGTGTATCTTGGCTATAAAAGATCTTTGTACTTTTCTGTATTCACTTTTCAATGGTTCATTAGAGATGCGCATCATTGAAAGTCAAAAAGGGCTATTGCAAAGCTCTTAATAAAAATATGTGGTTTAAGTGTAACTCTGACTGGAGTGTAGTTTGTAACTCTCCTCATTTGGTAAAGCAGAAAAATGCCACCACACAATTTAAAGGCAATGCTACCAAATACTAATTGAGTGTATGTAAACTTCTGACAAACTGGGAATGTGATGAAATAATTTTTTTTTAAAAAGCTGAAATAAATCATTCTCAAAACACATGCGAGTCAGCATGGCATTGTCCTCCAGAAAGTAGTCTCTCTACTTAAACCCAACTATTTTTAGGGAAGTAATGCTTTTGAGGGCTGTAGCAATACTTTTGCAATTGTCCAAAGCTACATATTTCCAAACATCTGCAGAAGCAAATATGATATATATATATACAGAACAGCAAAGCCCCTAATCTTTTATAGACAGAATCCTGACATGACAGACCAAGCAGGACTCTCTCAGCCAATCATGACTAGCCAGGAAGGATCATTTATTTCTCTCTGTATAGCTCAGAGCTCATGAGCTATACAGGCAGCATCACCACCATGTTTTTCAGCGGAAGGGATTGGTTAGTCAGGATCGAGGGAAAAATGTACGGCGCAAAATACAGAGAGATCCTTGATGAAATCCTGCTGCAGAGCACTCAGGACCTCAGGACCTTGGCACACAGCGAAGACAATACAGGACGAGCTTGTGACAAGTCTCTGAATGTCCTGAGTGGCCCAGCCAGAGCTCGGACTTGAACCCGATCTAGCATCTCTGGAGTGACCTGAAAATAGTTGTGCAGCGACGCTCCCCTTCCAACTTGACAGAGATTGAGTGGATCTGAAGAGAAGAATGAGAGAAGCTCTCCAAATACAGGTGTGCCAAGCTTGTAGTGTCATTCCAAAGAAGACTCGAGGCTGTAATCACTGCCAAAGGTGCTTCAACAAAGTACTGAGTAAAGGGTCTGAATTCTTATGTGAATGTGATATTTCAGTTTTTTTTTTTAAACATATGCTAACATTTCTAAAAACCTGTTTTTGCTTTGTCATTATGGGTTATTGTGTGTAGATTGGAGAGGGGGAAAAGCAATTGAATCAATTTTAGAATAAGGCTGTAACTGTCATTTTCTGACCTTTGTTTTGTCTTGGTTTTAGTATGGCCAGGGCGTGAGTTGGGGTGGGCAGTCTATGTGCGTTTTCTATGATTTGGCATTTCTGTGTTTGGCCTGGTATGGTTCTCAATCAGAGGCAGATGTCGTTAGTTGCCTCTGATTGAGAATCATACTTAGGTAGCCTTTTCCCAGCTGTCTGTCATGGGTAATTATTTTCTGTTCTGTGTTTTATTTCACCATTCAGGACTGTTCGTTTGTCGTTTTATTGTTTTTATGTCAGTGTTCACTCTTCTTATTAAAAAACAAGATGAACACTTACCACGCTGCACTTAGGTAGTCTCCTTCATACGACGACCGTTACAGTAATCTTACAAAATGTGGGAAAAGTCTGAATACTTTCTGAATGCACTGTATTTTTTCCAAACAGCCCTACTTTGACAGTAATGCCTCAGTTCCTGTCACTGGTCACATTTAAATTCCACACTATGAGGTTGGAATAATACTATGTAATTGTGAAAATTATATAATGCCCTTTTCGTGTAAGAGCTTTTTAAGCTGTTTTAAATGTCAGCCAGTTTTGGTGGGATGGAGCTTTGTCCTGCCTGGTGACATCACCAGGCTGTGAGTTAGGTAATAGATCAATACAAGAAAGAGAGTTCCTGACCTCTCCACCAAATAACAGCTAGTTTTCAGTCCCCACTAAAACTGCTCCCAGACAGTCCTAGCAATATTATTCTGAGAAATGTATTTTGTTATGAAGCAATTTGTGTTTATTTTCATTGTAAACAATCAAAGTAAGGTACGTAATTAATTGTTATCCATCAATTATTGTATATTGAGATAAAAATGGCTGCATTGGACCCTGAGATGACAGAGATTTTCATGAAGAGAAAGAGTTATTAATATGATACTTTTTTCCCCTGAACAGTGAGAGAAAATGTACATTGTATTATTGTTGAATGATTTATGGTATGGGAAATGCTTTTAGCTTGTTTTTTGTATTCTTCAAACACTCTATACTCTACACCTTAATTGAGCAGCTGGGGTCTGGTGCTTTCGCCCAGATTAACAGATGAAGAGTTGTGTGAAAAGAGCTTCGTGGTTTTGATGCACTGAGATGAGAGGTGCGGTGAGAATGGAATGCCAGTCTTCCTGTAGTGCAGGGTGCTCATCTTCAGCAGAGAAAGATGCATGTTAAGCCCCTTATTTATGACCACCCCCCCGCCTCAAATCACCTACGCATTTACACTTACATACTTAAATATTTTGCCAATTTAAAAAAAGAGACTCAACTACTAGATGCTTCACCAACTACCTGAGGGCCATCTCATCTCTCCGTGTTAGTCTGTGAGAGGCCCAGGGATGTTCACCTCAGCAGGTCTCACACAACACTGAGTTGCTCCTCCTCACTGGCCCCTCCTCTACCTCTGACCCGTATTCTCCTTAAAATGCGCCTAGTTGCTTCTCAGAATAGGGGGCTGTGATCAGTGCAAAGTAAAAACAGGAAATACTAAAAGGACAAATATTATCATGAGAATGACAATTTTGATTTAACTCTTTATTTGTCATTATAAGTGACTAATACAATACAATACAATTGTCACCTGCTGGGTACTTTGCCCTTTAAAGCCACCTTATTATAAATAACTAAATCACTAATATACACAACATAGATCTAAGTTAAAGGAGGCCAGAAGAAGCAACTACTCCTCTGCGTGTCAGGATTTGGCCAGGGTTGTTCCGGGTTTTGGTCAGTAGATGCCCCCATTGTGCTTTTTTGTCCTTATGTTTTTCCCTTGATCCCCATTAATTATTTGCACCTGTGCCTCGTTTCCTCTAATTGTATTTAAACCCTTAGTTTCCCTCAGTTCTGTGCTCTGTGTTTGTATGTTAGCACCCTGCCCTAGTGTTCTGTGTACTCTTGTCGATTCCGGGTGATGCTCTTGTGGTATTCTGTTTTTTGTTTTTGTTTATTTTTTGTTAGTTTCTTTTGAGGCCTTTTTGTGTTTTTCCTACCACCTTTTGGATTTGCCATTTTTTGTATTTAAGGATTTTTTCTTTATTAAATATACCGTCTTAAGTACTGCTGTGTCTGCCTCATCTTCTGGGTTCTGCTGACTATTCGTGGCTCAGTTGGTTAAGTGACTGTTTCTCACTCCGGAGACCCAGGTTCGAAACCGGGTCCTGACACTGCGGCCATTAAACGGTTGTATTTTGACTTCTAACGCTTCCTCTCTAACTACACCCTTACTAGTGGAGTCTTTTGTTTAGACATGTAGCTAGCTAGCTAGCTAAACAATGAACCATTATGCCAACTCATAACGTTACTACCCTGCATGAATCTACAGGTAGCTAAAGCTAACCAACTAGTTAGGTTCAATGTTAGTTAGCTAGCTAACATTAGGCTATAACTAACAATGCAAATGGCTTTGAGACGTGAATAATATTACTACACAGATCATACACATAGCGTTAGTTAGCGAGCCAGCCAGCCAGCTAACTTTAGCGAGCTAGCTAACAGTACGCTTTAACTTGCAATGAAAATGACTTTCTGACAATTAGAAACGTATAATATCTGACAAAATAGCTAGCTGGACTCTCTTACCCGTATACATGGATGAACACTTCTCTCTCTGTCATGGATGCCATGGTTGCCCTTAGTTTGAAGATGTAATCCAGAGACAGGTGCTTTATCCAATTTGTAAGTCGCTCTGGATAAGAGCGTCTGCTAAATGACTTAAATGTAAATGTAAATGTACAACAGCCTTCAGTGTAAGTTGACTGAGAACACTTTCTCATTTACAGCAATGACCTGGGGAATAGTTACAGGGAGAGGAATGAGCCAATTGGAAGCTGGGGATGATTCATTGGCCATTATGGTATGAGGGGCCAGATTGGGAATTTAACCAAGACACCAGGGTTAACACCCCTACTCATACAATACGTGTCATGGGATCTTTAGTGACCACAGAGAGTCAGGACACCCATTTAACATCTAATCCAAAAGACTGCACCCTACATAGGGAAATGTCCCCAATCACTGCCCTGTGGAATTTGAATATTTTATTTTAGACCAGAAGAAAGAGTGCTCCCTACAGGCCCTCCAACACCACTTCTGTCTGCATCTCGTCTCCCATCCAAAGACCGACTAGAGTCAACTCTACTTAACTTCAGAGGAAACAGCAGTGGGATGCAGGGTAGTGTGCTTCTGGCACTAAATCAAACCGGATTTGCAGGATCATTTCTTGGTTCTCTTTGAGAATGTCTTTGACTCTACTGTATCATCAGTCCTGCTTTGAACAGTGACCTGTGAAGTTATATGAAATTCCTGAGTAAACACTATAGGTGTACCTTGACTCAAATGTGTGAAAAGGTCCTCTACAGATGTCAGCTAATGCCCATTTTTTGCTGTTTGTACTTCATTGTCTAAGTGCATCAATCACAGTGAGACAGTGATGACCTGATATTATTAGTTATTGGCTCTGGTCATGAGCTAAAATGGTTAGGGTGATACAGCTATGGTTAAAGGGTCTGGTTAACGTTAGGGATAGGGAGAATAGGATTGGGCTCTGAGGTAGAGGAGGCACCATTGAGCAACATATCACTTCCTGTGGAATGGGTGACAGGAAGGAGCAGCTCGGTGATGAGTGAGACCTGCTGAGTTGAACATCCCGGGGCCTCTCATAGACACTGGGGGATCTCTCTCTCTCTCTCTCTCTCTCTCTCTCTCTCTCTCCACCTGCCAACACATTAGTAAGGTTGGTTAAGCATTTGAGTGTACATGTGTAATTTTAGGGGGATTGGCGATAAGGGGATGTGAGACAGAGACACTGACCAACTGTCATTTTCCATTGCGGTAGACTTAACATGCATCATTCTCTCTCTCTGCTAAAGACAAGAACACTTGCACCACAGGAAGACTGGCCTTCAGTTCTCAATGCTCACCACACCTCTCAGTGCATCAAAACCACACACATTCTTTTCACACCTCTCTTCATCTGTATGATAAACACTAGAGCAGACCCCTGCTGCGCAATTAGATGTTCAAAGAATACAAATATTTTGGTAGCCTACGTCAGTTCAGCTAAACTTAGGGTATGACAAAGTGGGGTGGGTGGGATTTTTTTTCTACACCATTTATAAACTCTAAATGACTATTTGGAGAACAGCAAAAACAAATGACCCCAGGAATACAATGTCAAACACTGTATTATATACTCAATCTTATCATAAATTGACTTAAACCTTGTGGGACAGCACATACAGTGCAATGTGAAATAGATGCATAATGCACGCAATCAAGTCACAACAAGGCCGACATCCATAGTTTGGAGAAGATATATTTTCACCATAAAATTGCACTTTTATAATACAGGATTTCATGCATCTAGAATCACATTTGTCAATCACTCTTACAAAGCAGACAGTTCTGAACAATGCGAGCCTGAACACCTAATCAGAAATGTTTCTTCTCCATTCAATGCACAGGAAAAATGTGGGCTTATATAAACATATTTCATGCAATTCTACTACATTTTGTATGACTGGAGACAAGCTACATCTTTTTTTAATACAAAACAAATGAGTTGCCTACTCTGCTGACACTGACAACTACTTTTCGCTCAATTGGTAGAGACAGATTACTCTGTTTCATGTGTTCTCTTTTCAGCCATAGCCATTCTCTTTCTAAAATATGTATTTCTTTTACGATTGTATTTTGAAATAATACTAAATAGGCCTATGCTTATTTAACAGCTTTTCACTGACTACCACGACTCAACAATAAGCAATTTGTTAGGCTGTTTGTCTTGCCACGTGCACTGCTCAAATGACAGGCTTAAAACAATCCACAGACCATTTTCTAAATAAGATGATACTCTGTGGCCAAATCATGCTCTCTGGTGTTGTATTTTGAATGATTTTATTTATTTCCGTGTAGGCACGAGTAATTATATAGATAATTAGCTAAATGTGACATCAAAATCAAAGCAATCAGCAAACTTCCTAAAAGGCTGACCAGCAAATCAAACTGTCTGGCACTGTCTCTGTTTTCTTAAGGTGAGAGAAAGGTGCACAGGCTGGCAGATTCTCCCCTAGCGATGCTCCGGATGGTCCTAAAGCCAGCCAGGCAAAATGCTAAACATCTGTTGTATTTGAATCAGGATTAGAATGATTTTAGACTACTTTTTTTGTAGCCTACTTTTACATGTTTAACTGTGATACCCTGCCATACCCAACAGACGGCCGTGTACGTTGGGATTTGGTGAAGCAAGTAACTACATATACTCTACTGACATTGGCCTTAGCTTTATCTATTTCCTGGTGGTGTAGATGATGATGAAGATGGTCAGACAGCAGAGGAGAACTCCAGTTCTTATGATGGAGAGAAGGACCAGGATTCTCATCTGTGGATCAGCAACTGAAATAGCAAGAATTCTCTGGCTAGGTTACGATACGATGCTGTTGCACTTTATTTCTATTTTGTGGTACTTTTCTGATATATCATATTAATTAATTTACAAAAGATTGTCACTTAAAAAAAACATTCCTTCTTCACAGTGCTCTGTTTGGTCCTTTTCAGAATCTTTGTGATCTTTTGGACGATTAGGAGAGACACATATTCCCTCTGTTATTCCCACCGTAGTACGATAGATAGCATTATATTTCCAACATTTTCTCAATAATATCTCTGATAGCTCAAATACATGTTAGTGCATTTGGAATCACAGCAGACAAGTTGTTGAAAAGATTACCTTGGACCTTCAGGACAGTCGCATTGGTGAAGATGATGTATTTGTCGAACATTCCACAGCAGTAAACACCAGAATCAGCTTCATCCACCTCTGTGATTTTGAGGAAAATTTTTCTATGGCTGATGAACATTTCCATATGGCTGGGCTGAAAGCCATTATGATGTTGGACAGTTGGCTCAGCGCTGTACATCGACGCGATGCATAGGGGCTCTGAGCCTTTGTCTTGCTTGAACCAGCCAACATGTCCTGGAGCACCAGTGACATCCGTGCAGTGAAAAGTGACATTATCTCCAGGTTGGGCTACCACTGAGGGAGGAGGAGAGGCAGACACAACAGGGGTCAGACCTTAAAAAGAGAAGACAAAGGTTTAGAAACAATCCCAAACATAGAACGTTCTGTTCACTTATGCACTACTATACCTAAACCTAGTCTTAACTATGAATCACAAACTCGTAATGACTTAGATAACTTACAAAAGCCGTAGATGACAAGAGCTGATAAATGTATGTGTACCATTCTGTGTTTAGATCTACACTGCCAGTCCATGAAGGAAGGACTACGTCTTTAGATGAATGTAATTTGTGATTAGGGGCGGGACATGGTGTTTTTCTAGGTGGCTCCCATTTTGGCTGTATTGTTTCCTAGCACGTGGAGGAAAGAGCGTTCTTCCTTATTTATCTCCGGTAATGAACATACTATTCTCCATCTTAAATTCTGTCGTTTATTTGCATATTATGATACCTAAGGTTTGATTATAAAGGTTGTTTGACTTGTTTGTGTCACAAATCCCGCTTCCTGAATCTGTGTTTGCCTGTGTTTCTGTCCTGGAGTGTGTTTCCGGTGTCCTGGAACGCACCCTGTCTGGTGCCGGGCGAATTAGCTTGTTGGGAGATCGATGTTCAACCGCACCTGTATCCCATCAGTAATCTGCACACCTGTCCTGATCATCACCTCTCCCCTTCAAAAGCTCTGACCTGACATCCATTCCCTGCCGGATCGTTAGCCATGAACAGTATGTTGTGCCCACGAACCAGCCTCCAGTTTATAGAGTTGTTTTGTTTTATTTGTTTTGTACGTCTTGCTTGCCTTTAACTTACCGCCGTTTGTTTTGTCTACAGCCATTCACCCGGAATCCATACCCCAGCCCTGTCTGCTCGTCGCCAGTGTGTTGTTATCCATTGGATCTGCCTATCCACTCCCATCAACCCACCTCCGCTGCCCGCTCCTCCACCCGGAACTATCTACCTCCACGTTCTCATTGATTAATAAATATTCACCATCATTATACTCACCTTGTCCTGGTCTGCTTCTGGGTCCAATTCTGGTAAACCCTGACAGAACGATCCGGCCAGTGATGAACCCAGCGGACCTCGACTCCGTTTGCCATACAATTACCCAGCAGGAGAAGATGTTGGGACAACACAACATGGCGCTACACGAGATAGCGGGTTCAATCCGGGAACTTATCGGATAGATTAACGAGTATCCAGGATCAGCTCAGGTTGACGGCGGATCATCCACCACCTGTTTCACCCATATCACCTGCCGATTCAGGAGCGGGTTCCTTCAGGTGAGCCCAAGGTTCCGACACCAGATAAGTACGAGGGAGATCTGGGAGGATGCCGTTCATTTCTTTTACAGTGTGGGTTAGTTTTTGATCTGCAGCCCTACTCTTACGCCACAGATAAGGCTAGGATAGCTTTTGTTATTGAGCTGCTGCGTGGTAGAGCTCTGGAATGGGCTTCAGCTGTTTGGGAACGACGGGACACATGCATGACGTCATACCAGGGTTTCACGGCAGAGATGAGAAAGCTTTTTGACCATCCAGTCCGAGGTAAGGACGCAGCTAAACGTTTGTTCTCTCTTCGCCAAGGAGCTCGCAGTGTGGCAGACTTTGTGATAGAATTCAGGACATTGGCTGTGGACAGTGGTTGGAATGAGGAATCACTACAAGCGTTTTTTTACCAGGGGTTGTCGGAGCAACTCAAGGACGAGCTGATCTCCTATCCAGAGCCTAGTGACCTAGATAGTTTGGTCACCTTAGCTATTCGGGTAGATAATAGAGTCCGAGAGAGAAGGAGGGAGAAGCAGTTGGGTCCATCTAATCAATCTGAGACTTGGTTACCATTCGGGTCAGGAAGTGGACCAGAACGGGTTGATCATTTTCCCTCACACGGGATTAGTGGAGGAGTCCTGCCGCCAAATCCTGAACCTATGCAAGTGGGGCGGCACGGGTTAACTAAGGACGAGCGCCAACGTAGACGTGAGACCAACAGCTGCCTCTACTGTGGTAGCTCGGGACATTACATCTCCGTTTGTCCTCAGTGCCCGTTAAACTGCTTGGCTCGTTAAGTTTGGGAGGTTTGTTAGCGAGCCAGTTTCAACCTCTCAAGAGCCCTGTCAGACCTCGTTTTCCTGCTACCCTCATAAATAAGAATCAGAGTTTAGCGATTAACGCTTTCATCGATTCAGGTGCCGATGACAGCTTCATTGATGCCGACTTAGTGGAACAGCTGGGGCTTTCCAAGGAGCAATTACCGGAAGCCATTGAAGCAACCACTCTGAACGGCAGTAGTCTGGCACGGATCACTATGAGAACTGAACCGGTTAAGATGTTGTTGTCGGGGAATCATTCAGAGGTTATTTCTTTTTTCATTTTGCCTTCCCCCCCATGTTCCTCTGGTTCTTGGATACCCCTGGCTAAGAGAACACAATCCTTCATTCGAATGGGTGACTGGTAAGGTAACTAGTTGGACCATTGATTGCCATGCGAACTGCCTCAGGACTGCCTGTTCTCATGCTGTCCCAGTTGGGTCAGTGAGTCTGCTCCTCCTGATTTGTCCCTGGTTCCTGAAACATATCACGAGTTGGGTGAGGTGTTCAGTAAGCAGAAAGCTCAGTCACTTCCTCCCCACCGACCTTATGATTGTACAATTAAGCTGTTCCCTGGAGCTGCCTTTCCCAAGGGACGGTTATACAGTATTTCTCGACCTGAGCGGGAAGCCCTGGAGACCTACATAAAGGAGTCTCTTGCTGCAGGTCTCATTTGTCCCTCGTCATCACCCCTGGGAGCTGGATTTTTTTTGTGAGTAAGAAGGATGGCTCTCTTCGACCGTGTATTGATTATCGGGGGTTGAATGATATTACGGTCAAGAACAAGTACCCCTTGCCCTTGATGAGCTCCGCTTTCGATTCTTTACAGGGTGCTACTGTGTTTACGAAGCTTGATCTACGCAATGCGTATCATCTGGTTCGGATCAAAGAGAGGGACGAGTGGTTGACTGGATTCAATAAACCTATGGGACATTTAGTGTACCAGGTGATGCCGTTTGGACTTTCCAACGCTCCAGCAGTGTTCCAAAGTTTGGTGAATGACGTGCTGAGGGATATGATCGGTCTGTTTGTGTTCGTTTACCTGGATGACATCCTGATTTTTTCCAAGGAGCTTTCCAGCCACATCCAGCATGTTAAGCAGGTCCTGCAGCGGTTATTGGAGAACCGTCTGTTTGTGAAGGCAGAGAAGTGTGATTTTCACGCCCACACTACATCCTTCCTCGGGTACATCATCTCCAGGGGTTGAGATCAAGATGGACCAAGAGAAGGTTAGGGCGGTTCGGGATTGGGCCCGGCCCGGCCCGGTACGAGATTGCAGCTCCAGAGATTCCTGGGATTTGCGAACTTCTATCGGAGGTTTATCCGTGATTACAGCCGGGTGGCCGCCCCTTTCACTGCTCTGACGTCTTGCACCAGAATTTTCTGTTGGACTCCTGAGGCAGACCGAGCATTTCTGAACTTGAAGAGCCGATTCACCAACGCGCCGATTCTCTCTCAACCTGACACTTCCCGTCAGTTTGTTGTTGAGGTGGACGCGTCTGATGTGGGGGTGGGCGCCATCCTGTCCCAGCGTAGCTCCACTGACGGTAAACTCCATCACTGCGCCTTCTACTCTTGTCGTCTTTCACCAGCTGAGAGAAACTACGATGTGGGTAACCGGGAGCTTCTCGCTGTGAAGCTTGCCTTGGAGGAGTGGCGTCACTGGTTGGAGGGAGCGGAGCAACCGTTTGTGGTCTGGACTGACCACAAGAATCTGGCTTACGTGCAATCGGCTAAACGTCTCAACTCCCGTCAGGCCAGGTGGGTTTTGTTTTTTGGACGCTTCAATTTTTCCCTGACGTTCCGACCTGGGTCGAAGAAAGGCAAAGCGGACGCCTTGTCCCGGATGCTCTCCAAGACGGATGAGAGTGGGGCCAAGACTGAGACGATTCTTCCCCAGAACCTTGTCGTGGGAGACGTTACATGGAGGATTGAGGAGGATGTGATGGCGGCCCTTCGGACGCAGCCCGGCCCCGGTAACGGTCCACCCGGTCGGTTGTTCGTGCCTGAGTCGGTCCGTTCTGCTGTTCTTCAGTGGTCCCACGCCAGCAAGATAGCTTGTCACCCTGGCGTTGCTCGGACTATGGAGCTACTGCGCAGACGATTTTGGTGGCCTGCCATGGGAGAAGATACCCGGAGGTTTGTTGCCGCATGTCCTGTTTGTGCTCAGAACAAAAGTTCCAATCGGCCCAGCTTTGGGCTTCTTCACCCCCTACCTATTCCTCGGCGACCTTGGTCGCATCTGGCCCTGGATTTTGTCACGGGATTGCCCCCTTCTGTTGGGAACATGGTCATTCTGACCATTGTGGACAGATTCAGCAAGTTTGCTCATTTTGCCCCCCTCTCCAAGCTTCCATCTGCCACGGAGACGTCCGAGATCCTGGTTAGGGAGGTTTTCAGGGTCCACAGATTGCCCAGTGACATTGTTTCTGACCGTGGTCCTCAGTTTACCTCTGCTGTCTGGAGATCCTTCTGTTTGGCCATTGGAGCTACAGTCAGTCTCACTTCTGGATTTCACCCACAATCTAATGGTCAGGCGGAGAGAGTCAACCAGAAGATGGAGTCCACGCTGCGTTGTCTTGTCTCCTCTGATACCACCTCTTGGTCATCTCAATTACCCTGGGTCGAGTATGCCCATAATACCCTTCCTTCATCTGGCACTGGGATGTCCCCCTTCCAATGCCTGTACGGATACCAACCTCCCTTGTTTCCTTCTCAGGAGAGGGATCTTTCGGTTCCTTCTGTCCAGGCCCACATTCGTCGTTGCCACCGGACCTGGCATCGGGCCAGGAAGGTCCTCCTTAGAGTTTCTGACCGGTATCAGATCCAGGTGAATCGTCACCGTATTCCTGCTCCCGCTTATACCATCGAAGATAAGGTTTGGTTGGCTACACGGGATCTTCCTCTACGGACTGAGTCGAGGAAACTGTCACCAAAGTACATTGGTCCGTTTGTGGTGGAGAGAATCATTAACCCTGTTGTGGTCCGACTCAAATTGCCGGCAACGCTTCGAGCACACCCCACCTTTCATGTCTCCTGCCTCAAGCCGGTTCTCCTCAGTCCTCTGTTGCCCTCTCCTCCTCGTCCTCCTCCTCCTCGGATGATCGGAGGTGGTCCTGCCTACACGGTGCGCCACATAATGGATTCCAGACGGCGGGGTCGAGGTTTCCAATATCTCGTGGATTGGGAAGGATATGGTCCAGAGGAGAGGAGTTGGATTCCTCGGCGTCAGATCCTTGATGACTTCATGACTTCTACCACCTCCACCCTGGCGCTCTAGGTAGTCCGCCCGGTGGCGTTCGTCGGAGGGGGGGTACTGTCACGAATCCCGCTTCCTGAGTCTGTGTTTGCCTGTGTTTCTGTCCTGGAGTGTGTTTCCGGTGTCCTGGAACGCACCCTGTCTGGTTGCCGGGCGAATTAGCTTGTTGGGAGATCGATGTTCAGAAAAGAATGGGAGAAACTTGCCAAGTACAAGTCTGCCAAGCTTGCAGTGTCATACCCAAGCTGTAATCGCTACCAATGGTGCATCAACAAAGTACTGAGTAAAGGGTCTGAAAACTAACGTAAATATATATTTTTTTAAATACATAAACTGCAACAATTTCTAAAAACATGTTTCGTTATGGGGTATAGTGTGTAGATTGATAAGGAAAAAAAACAAATGTAATCCATTTCAGAATACGGCTGTAAAGTAACAATTGTGAAAAAAGTCAAGCGGTCTGCATACTTTCCGAATGTACTGTCTTCACCTGAAGAAAACAAAAAACACGCCCCTTGAGCCTATGAACACAGAACCCGCCCACAGAAGCCCAGCCTTCCTGGCTATAACACCACGGCTCACTTTAATTTCTTCAATTCAGTACCACTCTTGGACAAGGTCAAAATATGTTATACCTCATTCTCTCCTTCAGAGAACAGCCACTTATATTCATAACATTACTTTTCTTTTCAGTCGGTCACTCGGTAAAACATACTATGGGGACACACAATCCCGCCCCAAGCCGGCTCAGAGGCACACAGCAGCCCAAGCACACAGAGGTCCCACAGATGCCAAAAGTGGTTTTAATACTTACCCAAGAAGCCCGAACTGTCCAAGACACATACAGGGAACAAGTACCTGCTGCAACTTTGCTGTAGGCACTGAAACGCTGCAGCCCAAGTCCATAGACACGACAGTTACAGAATCTGGGTACTCGCATGCTACCATTGCAGACCAAGGCTCAAACCCACAGGGAACTGTGGTAACACGAACATAATGCTGACTAACTTCAGCCATGACTATTTCCATAGACCCTACCGGTTTCAAAAAGACTTTGGAATGACAGAACTCACACAAGGAACTGCAAGTCCAAAAAAACAGGCCGCTTTCTGTGACACCGCCTCATCGACAAACCATGTTAGACCAAGGCTCAAACCCACAGGGAAACTGTGTTAACCCAGATATATGTGCAATCTGTCGGACACCAAGGCAGCCCAAGGCTCAATCCCACAGGGGAACTGTGGTAACCCAGATAAATGCGCACCCGGCACAATGCCTAACACCCGCTCCTGGACCCAGCCTGGGAGCAATTACATCCAAGTGAAAAAACCTCAAAGTCATATGGGGAAACTCAACTAGCTTCAGCACAGATATCACCAATCGTCATGCCCCTGAACAATGCCCAAGAAGCCGCCACAACCCTAGTTGAGTAAGCATGCACACCACTATGCAAACCTTGCCCTATGCTGTCATATGGCAAGGATCCAAAGAGCAAGATGCTGCTTCCACAATCCAAAGAGAAATATGCTAAACAAAGCTGGTCACAAACACGGATATCCTTGGGCCAATCTATATATGCGCACAGAGCATGCAATGGTCTCAGGCCACTCAACCTTCATTGCTCACTAGAAGCAAACGGAGGAGATGAAAAGGGGAATAGTTCGAAAGTTAGAGACCTGTAAGACATACAGTGGGGCAAAAAAGTATTTAGTCAGACACCAATTGTGCAAGTTCTCCCACTTAAAAAGATGAGAGAGGCCTGTAATTTTCATTATAGGTACACTTCAACTATGATAGACAACATGAGGAAAAACAATCCAGAAAAGCACATTGTAGGATTTTTAATGAATTTATTTGCAAATGATGGTGGAAAATAAGTATTTGGTCACCTACAAACAAGTAAGATTTCTGGCTCTCACAGACCTGTAACTTCTTCTTTAAGAGGCTCCTCTGTCCTTCACTCATTACCTATATTAATGGCACCTGTTTGAACTTATCAGTATAAAAGACACCTGTCCACAACCTCAAACAGTTACACTCCAAACTCCACTATGGCCAAGACCAAAGAGCTGTCAAAGGACACCAGAAACAACATTGTAGACCTGCATCAGGCTGGGAAGACTGAATCTGCAATAGGTAAGCAGCTAGGTTTGAAGAAATCAACTGTGGGAGCAATTATTAGGAAATGGAAGACATACAAGACCACTGATAATCTCCCTCAATCTGGGGCTCCACGCAAGATCTCACCCCGTGGGGTCAAAATGATCACAAGAACGGTGAGCAAAAATCACAGAACCACACGGGGGGACCAAGTGAATGACCTGCAGAGAGCTGGGACCAAAGTAACAAAGCCTACCATTAGTAACACACTACGCCGCCAGGGGCTCAAATCCTGCAGTACCAGACGTGTCTCCCTGCTTAAGCCAGTACATGTCCAGGCCCATCTGAAGCTTGCTAGAGAGCATTTGTGTCAGGACCCGGTTTCGAACCTGGGTCTCCGGAGTGAGAAACAGTCACTTTACCAACTGAGCCACGAATAGACAGCAGAACCCAGAAGATGAGGCAGACACAGCAGTACTTAAGACGGTGTATTTAATAAAGAAAAAATCCTAAAATGCAAAAAATGGCAAATCCAAAAGGTGGTAGGAAAAACACAAAAAAGACCTCAAAAGAAACTCACCAAAAACAAAAAACAGAATACCACAAGAACTTCACCCGGAATCGACAAGAGTACACAGAACACTAGGGCAGGGTGCTAACATACAAACACAGAGCACAGAACTGAGGGAAACAAAGGGTTTAAATACAATCAGGGGAAACGAGACACAGGTGCAAATAATAATGGGGATCAAGGGAAAAACATAGGAACAAAAGCACAATGGGGACATCTACTGACCAAAACCCGGAACAACCCTGGCCAAATCCTGACAGAATCCCCCTAGGAACGGCTCCTGACGTTCCTACCAGCTCTCTCAGGGTGGAGGACCCTGAACTGACGAATGAGGTCAGGGTCCAGGATGTCTTTGGCAGGAACCCAGGAGCGCTCCTCAGGACCGTAGCCTTCCCAGTCCACCAGATACTGCCAGGACCGCTGCACCCGGCGAGAATCCAGTATCCGGTGGGACGGTATAAGCCGGCTGGCCTCCAATGACACGAGGCGGAGGGGAGGTCTGTCTGCCGGGACAAGGGGAGAAAACAACAGGTTTTAACAATGACACATGAAATGTGGGATTAAGCTTAAGGGATCTGGGTAAGTGTAGGCGATAAGAAACTGGGTTAACTCTCCTGGCAACCTTGAAGGGACCAATGTATTTTTGGGACAGCTTGCGAGACTCCACCCGTAGAGGTAAGTCTCTTGTGGAAAGCCAGACTCTCTGGCCGGGGCGCAGGGTAGGCCCGGGACGGCGACGTCTGTTGGCTTGTTGTTGATACCTCTGTGAGGAACGCATCAGATTAAGACGGGTCTTCCTCCACATAAGCCGACAGCGTCTGACGAACCTCAAGGCTGAAGGCACTCTGACTTCTGCCTCCTGGTCCGGGAACAATGGAGGAGCATAGCCAAACTGACACTCGTGCGGGGACATACCAGTGGAGGAGGAGCGCAAGGTGTTGTGCGCGTATTCGGCCCAAACAATAAAGGATGACCATGTGGACGGGTTGTCACGAGTCATACATCGGAGGGTGGTTTCCAGCTCTTGATTCATCCTCTCTGTTTGGCCGTTGGACTCCGGATGGTACCCTGAAGATAGACTGGCAGAAGCCCCCATGAGTTGGCAGAAGGCCTTCCAAAACCTTGAGGCGAACTGGGGACCTCTGTCAGAAACCACATCTTGAGGAATGCCGAAGACTCGGAACACATGATTAATTACCAACTCAGCCGTTTCCTTGGCAGAAGGTAACTTAGTCAGAGGGACGAACCTGGCCGCCTTTGAAAACCTGTCGATTATGACTAGGATAGTAGTATTGCCATGGGATGGAGGAAGTCCAGTAATAAAGTCCAATGAGATATGGGACCAGGGTCTGTGGGGAACAGGTAAAGGGTGAAGGAGTCCTTGAGGGCGGAGGTGAGAAGATTTGCCCTGGCAGCACACGGGGCAGGCATTGACGAAAGTGGCAACGTCTTCTCTTATGGTAGGCCACCAGAACTTACGCTGGATGAACTCCAAGGTGCGACCCTACGCCCGGATGACAGGTGAGCGAGAGGAGTGCCCCACAGAAGGACCTGAGTCCTCACTGCCTTGGGGACAAACAACCGATTGGCAGGACCTCCTTTAGGGTCCGGTTGCTAGCTTGAGCACGCCTCACGGTATCCTCAACTTGCCACGAGATCGGAGCCACAATCTTAGCAGCAGGAAGGACAGGCATGTCCGTGTCATCTCGAATGGCAGGAGCGTAGACTCGGGACAGGGCATCCGGTTTGAGATTCTTCGACCCGGGCCGATAGGTGAGGATAAACTGGAATCGATTGAAGAAAAGAGACCATCTAGCTTGTCTAGAGTTCAATCGCTTCGCCTGCTGGATATACTCCAGATTTTTGTGGTCCGTAAACGCACTTGAAACGGGTGAGAAGCCCCCTCGAGCCAGTGTCTCCATTCCTTCAATGCCATCTTAACCGCTAGGAGTTCACGATCCCCCACATCGTAGTTCCTCTCAGTCGGGGTAAGCCGGTGTGAGAAGAAAGCGCACGGATGAAGCTTCTTGTCTTCACCCTCTGAGACAGGACAGCTCCAACACCAACCTCTGATGCGTCTACCTCCACCACAAATGGTTCATCCGTAGTCGGTAGTATCAAGATGGGAGCAGAGAGGATGCGCTGCTTGAGTCCTTGGAAGGCCGTCTCAGCTTCTCTTCCCAAAAAAACCTTGCATTGCCACCTTTGGTTAAAGCTGAGAGAGGAGCTGCCACCAAACTGAAGTTCTTGATGAACTTGCGGTAAAAGTTTGTGAAGCCCAGGAAACGCTGAACATCCTTAACGGATTTGGGGGTGGGCCAATCCGCTACACGCCCCTACCTTCCTAGGGTCCATTTGGATTCGACCGGGTTCCACTACAAATCCCAGGAATTGTACTCGGGATGAATGGAATTCACATTTTTCCGGCTTAACGTACAGATGGCTGTCCAGGAGGCGTTTGAGTACTTGTCTGACATGCTTAGTGTGTTCTTGAAGGGAGCTCGAAAAAGATGAGGATGTCATCCAAGTAAACGAACACAAATATGTTAAGCATATCCTAAGCACATCGTTTATGAGCGCTTGGAACACTGGCTGGGGCGTTGGTCAGGCCGAAGGGCATCACCAAGTATTCATAGTGACCAGTAGGCGTGTTGAAAGCGGTCTTCCACTCGTCACCAGGTCTGATCCGCACAAGATGGTATGCGTTCGCAGGTCAAGCTTAGTGAAAACAACTGCTTCCTGGAGCAGCTCAAGGCTGTGGCCATAAGGGGTAGCGGGTAACGGTTACGGACGGTTATGTCATTGAGTCCCCGGTAGTCGATGCAAGGACGTAATCCACCATCTTTCTTGGCCACAAAGAAAAACCCTGCTCCCGCCGGGGAGGTTGATGGACGCATGAGGCCTGCTTCCAGAGAGTCCTTGATGTAGGTATCCATAGCAGCTCGTTCGGGTGGAGATAGGGAAAAGATCCGACCCCCTGGGGGGGCAAGTGCCCGGAAACAGGTCGATGGGACAATCGTAAGATCTATGGGGTGGTAGCATGGTGGCCCTCTGTTTGCTAAACACCAGTTTGAGGTCATGGTAACACTCGGGAACTCGGGTCAGGTCGATGGATTCTAAAGACTCGGGAGTAGAACTCGGGAATTCTGGAAAATACAAGTAGCTTGGCACGTAGGACCCCACTGCTTGATAGTGCCCACAGACCAGTCGATGTGAGGGTTATGGCTGTGAAGCCAGGGGTATCCAAGGACGAGAGGGAACTCGGAACAGGAGATCAAATGAAAGTTCATCAATTCCTGGTGTTGTGAAACTGAAAGTCTCAAGGAGGTAGTGACATGAGTGACAAGTCCAGATCCCAAAGGGCTTCCATCCAATGTAGTAACCCTCATGGGGTCACTTAGAGGTTCAGAGGGAACGCCATTCTCCTTCGCCCAGACACCATCCATGAAGTTACCTGCGGCTCCAGAGTCTACCAAGGCTTGAAGGTGAAGCTTGTGGTTGTCCCAGGAGAGGGTGACTGGAATGAGCAGACGGAGTTGGGCGGATGGGAGGAGGTTATGTTTCCCGTTACAGTTCCCCCGGTCTGTACGGGACAGAGCGTTTCCTGGAGCCCGGGACACGTGGAACGGAAATGGCCCGGTTTGCCGCAATATAGACAGCGTCGCTCCCTCATCCGGCGGTCTCTCTCAGCCTGGGAGATGCGTCCAATCTGCATGGGTTCCGGTGGAGCCAGCGATGATAAAGGTGGGGACTCGGAGCTGGGACTGATAGGGGCTAGAGGTCTACGGTTGAGTTCTCTCTCTCTCAGACGCTGGTCAATCGTGAGGCCAACTTGATCAGGGACTCGAGATTGTCCGGTGGTTCCCGAGTGGCCAGTTCATCTTGGATAGTGTCGGAAAGGCCTTTCAGAAAGCACACCGTGAGCGCCTCGTTGTTCCAGCCACTCGCTGCGGCCACCGTGCGGAACTGGATGGCATAGTCCGTCACGCTGCGCCAACCTTGATGGAGAGTCAGGAGCTGTTTGGCTGAGTCAGAACCACTGCTTGGGCCTTGAAACACTCGTTTGAATTCCTCAGCAAAGGCAGAGTAGCTGGCACAGCAGGAACTATGGGCATCCCACACAGCAGTAGCCCAGGCCAGGGCTTTTTCCGACAGCAGGGTGATGATATATGCGATCTTAGACCGGTCGGTGGGAAACAGACGAGGGTTGCAGCTCAAAGGAGAGAGAACATTGAGTGAGAAAGCCTTTACAAGCACTTGGATCACCTGAGAACCGTTGGGGAGGTGGAAGACGAGGTTCAGCCAGGGGGTTAACTGCCATGGGTACGTGAACCTGAGGTACTGGGACGGAAACTGTTGCCGGGGTAAGTCGATCAGATATTTGCTTAATGGAAGTCAGCATCTCCGACAGAAGATGAGAATGTCTAGCCATTAAGGCCTCTTGCTGAACCAGGCGGCTTCGGTGGGCGTTGGACAGTCTCCTGGTGGTGGGACAGCGTGGCAAAAAGGTCCTGGGGAACTGGCTGCCTCTGGGTTCATTTTGGCTCTGTGTTTCTGTCAGGACCCGGTTTCGAACCTGGGTCTCCGGAGGAGAAACAGTCACTTTACCAACTGAGCCACGAATAGACAGCAGAACCCAGAAGATGAGGCAGACACAGCAGTACTTAAGACGGTGTATTTAATAAAGAAAAAATCCTAAAATGCAAAAAATGGCAAATCCAAAAAAGGTGGTAGGAAAAACACAAAAAAGACCTCAAAAGAAACTCACCAAAAACTAAACAAAAACAAAAAACAGAATACCACAAGAACTTCACCCGGAATCGACAAGAGTACACAGAACACTAGGCAGGGTGCTAACATACAAACACAGAGCACAGAACTGAGGGAAACAAAGGGTTTAAATACAATCAGGGGAAACGAGACACAGGTGCAAATAATAATGGGGATCAAGGGAAAAACATAGGAACAAAAGCACAATGGGGACATCTACTGACCAAAACCCGGAACAACCCTGGCCAAATCCTGACA